>NC_029792.2:113149420-113189265 GCF_000816755.2 Arachis ipaensis | reverse complement strand
TCCATCACCCTCACTGGTGAATATTTATCCATCACCATCACTGGTGAATATTTATGGGGGCGAGCTCATCCGGGCCTTTCATAGTGCCCGGCCACACTTACGACATTGGGTTAATCAGCGGCTCTTCCTCCCTCCACGCGACTCAGATGACCACTGCAGCAACAAGCCGTGACTATGGTATTCTTGAAATTCAAAGGAAACAGAATCCATTAACAAGACCTTACCGGCAGTGTATTCCGGTGACGGTAAATGGCATTTTCCGGCGGCCAGGCACGGCGGCACTACTGATTTCCTCTCCAGGAATGGCTGTGACAGAACCAGAAACAGGGGAAAAGCTCACCAAATCAGTAATGGTTCTAATGGCGGATTTTTCCGACGGAGGAAGCGTTAGCTTCGCGCAGCACGGCGGTTCCAACGGAGGCGGCGCCGGCGACGCAAGCACGGCCGGGTGCGGTGGCTGGACTCCCAGCTCAGCCCCAGATCTCTCGCATCTGCTCTGCTCCCGAGCTCTCCCTCTCTGCTCTACCGTAAATGACGGCGACTGTCTCGGTGGCAAAGGTGATGGCGGCACGGTGAGGACGACGGCGTTACCACACGGCGGCGCAACGGGTCGTGCTCCTCGCGTCACTGGCCCGTGCTCTCCTCCCTCAATGTCGCGCAGTTTCTCTCCTCTGGGCTCCCTCGACAGCGATGACTCCTCGGCGATGGCGCGGCTAGGAGTGATGGTGTGACGAACAGAGGCAGCGGCGAGCTAGTCGGCGGCGCGAGCGGCGACGAGGTGTGGGTCACAGCGCAGCCCTTCCCTCTCTGCCCGATCTCCCTTCTCAAGCTCACTCTCCCCGGTGTAACACGGCGGCGCGGCGGCAGTGACGCCCGCCGGCGCCGTCCTTCCCTTCTCTTCGTTCGGCAGTCCGCATCCCAGCTTCCCCCTCTCTCCATTTCTGTTTTCCTTCTTCTATGGAAAAGAAAAGGAAACCGTGTGTGCTGTCCGTGGGTGAAAGGGAAAACAGGGTAAGGGTTTGGCTGCTGGGATGAAGGGTTTAGGGTTTCATTTTTTTTTAAAACTAGGGTTAGGGGTATTTTAGTAATTTCAAATAAAAATAGGGATATTATAATAATTGGAAATAAATTCTAATCCATTAATAATAATGTATAAAAATACTATTTGCTCATCAATTTCATAAATTATTTTCAATAAAATGTCCAAATCAAATAATTAGGAGTAATATAATTAAATCCCTTATTTTCCAAGGTAGCAGTATTAATATTGAAAATATTACTTATTTAATTCAAATCATATAGAAATCCTTATTATTTCACAACTACCAACTTTATACTCTGAATATAGAAAATAATCCAATAATTATAAAATTGGATAATAATTACCTTAATTATCTTTAATAAAATAATTTCTGAAATTAAGGCTATAAATAACCATATGATTTGAGACTTGATCATAATAAGACTTTTCAAAGGTTCTGGGTCTTACACTTCCCAAATTTTATTTTGATTCTTTTAACTTTTCTACCTTTTGTTTTTATCATCCATGTTCCTAATAGGTTTTCCACATTCTAATCTATTCATAATCTTCTATCTTAAGCTAACCAAGGATTCAACTTGGGATTTTATTTTATTTTTCTGCTTAAGCTTAGTAGTGTGGCTAAATAGAATAAAAGGGATTTTAAAGGCTCAAGGGGCTAACAAGGGTGATGTGAAAGGTAGGTTATTTGGGGTAAGTGAGCTAAAATCAAATGATGGCCTCAATCATTCTTTTGGCATGTATCTATATTCTATAATCGGACATATAGATTAAAGCAAAGTAAAGAACATCAGAATAAAAAGAAGCGAAACACACAGGAATGAAATTATGGTTTGAATGCAACCATACAATTAAGCTCAATACTCACAGGCTGTGTGTTCTCTAACTCAAGCATCATATATCATTCATATATGTTATGCAGGTTTAGTTAAAAATTCCCATTATTTTCATAAAAAAATTATTTAGGGTAGCCTTTAAAGTTTTAATGTTCCTCCTTGATGAAATGTTGTCAACTTAACTATATGATGTAATGCTATATATACAAGGTTTATGGATTTAAATCTGTTATGTTTAATTTCCTAGCTTACTTCCTTTTTATATTTTTCAATTTAACTATGCTATCTTATGCTAAAAAGGGTAAACTATACTAATTAATCCACTAATAAGTCAGAATTGCGAACTAAACTAAATAACTAAAAATATGAACTAAAAATGCAAAATGCAGAAATAGAGTAAAAATACACACAAGTAGCAATGTATAAGTACTCAGAAAATAACAGTAAAAAGAAAAATACAGAAAAAATATCCAAAATAAAAGAAAAAAAATAGATGTAGTGGTTCACCAAAATAAAACGCCAGAGATGGCGACCTCCCCACACTTAAAATGAAGCATCGTCCCTGATGCTCAGTCAAGCCGGGTGTGAAGGGGTGTCATCACTGGTAGGGATGGTAGTTGGAGGCTCTGTGGTGGTGGTGGGCTGAGGGTCTGGCTGCTGTAGAGGCGGTGCTGACTGGATCGGGATCTCCGGATCTGCAGCCTCTATCTGATGCGTAACCTCCTGATGCAGGGCAGCCTGCTCTGTGGCTGCCTGCTGATGGGTCTCCTCCTGGAAATGAGTCTCCTCCTCATGCTCAGCCCCCTCCTCCTCTAATGGCTCAGATGGTGTGTCGGGCTCAGAGGGGGTGTCACCACCCTGTCGGATCATCAGCTTCAGATGTGAATAATGTCGCTGGCTGCGACGCTCCAATCTCTCATACCGGCGCCAGTTACGGCACTCCATCTGATCAAGCTGTCGGAATAGGCAGTGCACGAGGCGGTATACGGGCTCAGAGGCAGGTGGAGGTGCAGTGGTAGCAGCAGGGGCAGCAGTGGCAGCTGTGGATGAAGAGGGTCCAGCAGACGGTGGGGCTGTCTCATCAGTAGCAGTGAAGGGTGGTGGTCTGTAGCTGGTGCACGAAGTTGTAATGTCAATGTTCACATTACTCTCTTACAACTTCGCACAACTAACCAGCAAGTGCACTGGGTCGTCCAAGTAATACCTTACGTGAGTAAGGGTCGAATCCCACGGAGCTTGTTGGTTTGAAGCAAGCTATGGTTATCTTATTATTCTTAGTCAGGATGCCAACAACAGTGTTTTTCAAGTTCAATTGTAAAAAGTGAGAGGGCATAAATATAAATACTTATTGTGCAATGATGGAGAATATGTTGGAGTTTTGGAGATGCTTTGTTTTCTGAAATTCTGCTTTCCTCTGTTTTCTGATTCACGCATGCAAGTCCTCCTATGGCAAGCTGTGTGTTGGTGGATCACCGTTGTCAATGGCTACCATCCATCCTTCCGGTGAAAAGGGTCCAGGTGCGCTATCACCGCACGTCTAATCATCTGCAGGTTCTCAATCGTACCAGAATAGGATTTACTATCTTTTTGCGTCTGTCACTACGCCCAGCACTCGTGAGTTTGAAGCTCGTCACAGTCATTCAATCCCTGAATCCTACTCGGAATACCACAGACAAGGTTTAGACTTTCCGGATTCTCTTGAATGCTGCCATCAATCTAGCTTATACCACGAAGATTCTGATTAAGAGATCTAAGAGATATTCATTCATTCTACGGTGGAACGGAAGTGGTTGTCAGGCACGCGTTTGTAGGGGAATGATGATGATTGTCACGTTCATCGTATTCATGTTGAAGTGTGAATGGATATCTTAGATAGGAACACGCATGTTTGAATGGAAAACAAAAATACTTGCATTAATTCATCGAGACACAGCAGAGCTCCTCACCCCTAACAATGGAGTTTAGAAACTCATGCTGTCAAAGAGTACAAAGTTCAGATCTAAAATGTCATGAGATACAAAATAAATATCTAAAAGTTGTTTAAATACTAGACTAGTAACCTAGGTTTACAGAAAATGAGTAAACTATGATAGATAGTGCAGAAATCCACTTCTAGGGCCCACTTGGTGTGTGCTGGGGCTGAGACTAAAGCTTCTCACGTGCCTGGGCTGTTTTGGGCGTTCAACGCCAGGCTGTAACCTGTTTCTGGCGTTGAACTCCAACTTGTAACGTGTTTCTGGCGCTGGACGCCAGACTGCAACATGGAACTGGCGTTGAACGCTAGTTTATGTCGTCTATCCTTGAGCAAAGTATGGACTATTATATATTTCTGGAAACCCCTGGATGTATACTTTCCAACGCAATTGGAAGCGCATCAATTGGACTTCTGTAGCTCCAGAAATTCCATTCCGAGTGAAGAGAGGTCAGGATCCAACAGCATCAGCAGTCCTTTTTCAGCCTGAATCAGATTTTTGCTCAGCTCCCTCAATTTCAGCCAAAAAATTTTTCCTAGAAACTAATAAAAATATACTTAAAAACTAACTAAAACATACTAAAAACTATATGAAATTAACCCCAAAAAGCGTATAAAATATCCGCTCATCACAACACCAAACTTGAACTGTTGCTTGTCCCCAAGCAACTAGACAAATAAAATAGAATACAAATGAGTCAAGAAACAATAATATCTCAGAGTTTTTGAGTGAAGCTCAGATTCTAATTAAATGAGCGGGGCTAGTAGCTTTTTGTTTCCGAACAGTTTTGGCATCTCACTTTATCCATTGACGCTCAGAATGATTGGCATCTATAGGAACTTAAAATTCAGATAGTGTTATTGATTCTCCTAGTTCAGTATGTTGATTCTTGAACACAACTACTTTTATGAGTCTTGGCCGTGGCCCTAAGCACTTTGTTTTCCAGTATTATCACCGGATACATAAATGCCACAGACACATAATTGGGTGAACCTTTTCAGATTATGACTCAGCTTTGCTAAAGCCCCCAATTAGAGGTGTCCAGGGTTCTTAAGCACACTCTTCTCTTTGCTTTGGACCTTGACTTTAACCGCTCAGTCTCAAGTTTTCACTTGACACCTTCACGCCACAAGCACATGGTTAGGGACAGCTTGGTTTAGCCGCTTAGACCAGAATTTGATTTCCTTAGGCCCTCCTATCCACTGATGCTCAAAGCCTTGGATCCTTTTTATTACCCTTGCCTTTTGGTTTTAAGGGTTATTGGCTTTTTCTGCTTGCTTCTTTTTTTTTTCAAGCTTTGTATTCACTGCTTTTTCTTGCTTTTTTTATTACCCTTGTTTGTTCTCATCATTCTCCTATTAAAGGAGTCTGGGTCATCTTTCAGCTGATGTAGCTTAAAGATCTCCCTGATTTTGTCAGGGTGGATGTGAACAATCTTTCCTCTGACCACAGTCCTATAGTCATAGAGGGCAGCTCCAGATATTCTCTGCTAATGGTCTGAATGTTCTTTGGTTAAGAACCTCCCTTGATTCCAAAGTGGTTTTGGAACACTCTCTGCCTCGCCTCTTGGAGTGGGTTGTTTTCCTTTAGGAGCCATGATCTTAGTGGGTATGGTTTAGTGATCACGGATAAACACACCAAACTTAGAGGATTGCTTGTCCTCAAGCAAAAGAAACGAAAGGAGAGGGATAGAAAGAGAGCTAGTGTTGAATGGTGGATAAGAGGAAGGAGGCCGAATGGGTTTTTAAAAGAGAGGGGGGTGGGTTTTCGAAAATAGGGAGAAAGATAAGATAGAAGATATGATTTAAAAAGAAATAAGTGTGATAAGAAAAGATATAATTTAAAATTGAAGAGATATGAAAGATATTTGAAAAAGATAAATTTGGATTTTTGAAAAAGATAATATGGAGATTTTTTAAAAAAAGATATTGATTAGTTGAAAAGATTTTTGAATGAAAAGAGATAGATTTGTTTTGAAAATTTTGAAAAAGAGTTGAATTGGATTGAAAAAAGGATTTGTGCTTATGGATTAAGATACATTTGATATTTTTAAAGTAGGCTTTTTAGAAATTAGGGATTTTAGAAATCAGGGTTTGTAACATGTTTATGCAAGAAATCGTGAATTGAAACATGAAAATTAAAATTAAAATGAAAAATTTGAAGTAAAAACGAATTTACCTCCTCCCCACCATCCTGGCATTTGAACGCCCAAACACTGCATGTTTTGGGCGTTCAACGCCCAACTGCTGCTTCTCCTGGGCGTTCAACGCCTAGCTGTTGCTTCTTTCTGACGTTGAACGCCAGGAACTCCTTTGTCACTGGGCATTTTTCTGAACGCTCAGGACGCTATAAATCTGGCGTTAAACGCCCAGAAGGAGCTTCTTTCTGGCGTTCAACGCCCAGAAGATGCTTCTTTTTGGCGTTTAATGCCCAGATGGCTATCCTTACTGGCGTTCAACGCCCAGTGGATGCTTCTTTTGGGCGTTGAACGCCCAAAACAGACTTTTACTGGCGTTTTCTTGCTAGTGAGCTCTTTTTCTCTGTTTTGTGTGTAGAATCCTTTTGTAACCCTGTAAACTTATACAATTGACTCTTTACCTTAGTGTCAATGAACTTTATATAAACAAATAAAATCAAGAATAGGGCAAAATGCTTAGAAGAAGTGATGCCCCATGGTTGGGTTGCCTCCCAGCAAGCGCTTCTTTATTGTCTTTAGCTGGATCTTGCTGAGTTTTTAATCTAGCCTCAGCCTTGAGCACTCTTGCTCAACATTGCCTTCAAGATAATGCTTGATTCTCTGTCCATTAACAATGAACTTCTTATCAGAATCAATATCTTGAAGCTCCACATAACCATATGGTGATACACTTGTAATCACATATGGTCCCCTCCACCGGGACTTCAGTTTTCCGGGAAATAGCCTGAGCCTAGAGTTAAACAACAGAACCTTTTGTCCTGGTTCAAAGATTCTAGATGAAAACTTTCTGTCATGCCACCTTTTTTATTTTTCTTTATAAAGCTTGGCATTTTTGAAAGCAGTGAATCTGAATTCCTCTAGCTCATTCAGCTGGAGCAATCTTTTTTCTCCAGCTAATTTGGCATCAAAGTTTAGGAATCTGGTTGCCCAGTAGGCTTTATGTTCCAGTTCCACGAGCAGGTGGCATGCCTTACCATACACAAGTTGGTATGGAGAGGTCCCTATAGGAGTCTTGAATGCTGTTCTATAAGCCCACAGAGCATCATCCAAGCTTCGTGCCCAATCCTTTCTACGGGTACTCACAGTCCGTTCCAGGATTCTTTTTAGTTCTCTATTAGAAACTTCAACTTGTCCATTTGTCTGCGGATGATATGGAGTTGCCACCTTATGGCGAATCTCATACCGGACCATGGCAGAGTAAAGCTGTTTGTTGCAGAAGTGAGTGCCCCCATCACTAATTAGTACCCTAGGGACACCAAATCTGCTGAATATATGTTTCTGGAGGAACTTTAGTACTGTTTTAGTATCATTGGTGGGTGTGGCAATGGCCTCTACCCATTTTGATACATAGTCAACTGCCACCAGAATATAAGTGTTTGAGTATAATGGTGGAAAAGGCCCCATGAAATCAATTCCCCATACATCAAACAACTCAATCTCCAAGATTCCTTGTTGAGGCATGGCATAACTATGAGGTAAATTACCAGCTCTCTGGCAACTGTCACAGTTACGTACAAACTCTCGGGAATCTCTATAGAGTGTAGGCCAGTAGAAACCACATTGGAGGACCTTGGTGGCTGTTCGCTCACCTCTGAAATGGCCTCCGTATTGTGATCCATGGCAATGCCATAGGATCCTCTGTGCTTCTTCTCTAGGCACACACCTACGGATTATTCCGTCTGCACATCTCTTAAAGAGATAGGGTTCATCCCACAAGTAGTACTTTGCATCAGTAATTAATTTTTTCTTTTGTTGCCTGTTGTACTCCTTGGGAATGAACCTTGCAGCTTTGTAGTTTGCAATGTCTGCAAACCATGGTAATTCTTGAATGGCGAACAAATGCTCATCCGGAAAGGTTTCAGAGATCTCAATAGAGGGGGAGGACACCCCTTCCACTGGTTCTATCCGGGACAGATGGTCAGCCACTTGGTTCTCTGTCCCTTTTCTGTCTCTTATTTCTATATCAAACTCTTGCAGAAGCAACACCCATCTTATGAGTCTGGGTTTTGAATCCTGCTTTGTGAGTAGATATTTAAGAGCAGCATGATCTGTGTACACAATCATCTTTGATCCTACTAAGTATGATCTAAACTTGTCAATGGCATAAACCACTGCAAGCAATTCTTTTTCTGTGGTTGTGTAATTTTTCTGGGTATCATTCAAAACACGGCTAGCATAATAAATGACATGCAGAAGCTTGTCATGCCTCTACCCCAGTACTGCACCAATGGCGTGATCACTGGCATCACACATTAATTCGAATGGCAATGTCCAGTCTGGTGCAGAGATAACTGGTGCTGTGACCAGCTTAGCTTTCAGAGTTTCAAACGCATGTAGGCACTCTGTGTCAAACACAAATGGCGTGTCAGCAGCTAGCAGGTTGCTTAGAGGTTTTGCAATTTTTGAAAAATCCTTTATAAACCTCCTATAGAATCCTGCATGCCTCAGAAAGCTTCTGATTGCCTTAACATTGGCAGGTGGTGGTAATTTTTCAATTACCTCTATTTTAGCTTGATCCACCTCTATTCCCTTGTTTGAAATTTTTTGCCCAAGGACAATCCCTTCAGTCACCATAAAGTGACATTTTTCCTAGTTTAAAACCAGGTTGGTCTCTTGGCATCTTTTCAAAATCAGTGTCAGGTGATCAAGACAGGAGCTGAATGAGTCTCCATATACTGAGAAGTCATCCATGAAGACTTCCAGAAAATTTTCCACCATATCAGAGAAAATAGAGACCATGCATCTCTGAAAGGTTGCAGGCGCATTACACAGCCCAAAAGGCATCCTTCTGTAAGCAAATACTCCAAATGGACATGTGAATGCTGTTTTCTCTTGATCTTGGGGATCTACTGCAATTTGGTTGTAGCCTGAATAGCCATCCAAAAAGCAGTAATAATTATGACCTGCTAGTCTTTCTAGCATCTGGTCTATGAATGGTAAAGGAAAATGATCCTTTCTGGTGGCTGTATTGAGCCTTCTGTAATCAATACACATGCGCCACCCTGTAACTGTTCTTGTAGGAACCAGTTCATTTTTTCATTATGAACCACTATCATGCCTCCCTTTTTAGGCACAACTTGAACAGGACTCACCCAGGGGCTATCAGAAATAGGATAAATAATCCCAGCTCCACCAGAGAGTCAATAAGATCAACTTTCATGCAGTCTTTTGGTGTATCTGGATGCTGCATGGCATTGACAGCATTCAACTTAAACTCATCCTCATTGACTCTCAGGGTGACTTCCCCTTTTTGGACATCAATGAGAGTTCGTCCAGTTGCTAGGAAAGGTCTTCCTAGAATGAGAGTAGCACTCTTGTGGTCCTCCATTTCCAGCACAACAAAGTCAGTGGAAAAGGCGAATGGCCCAACCCTGACAATCATGTCCTCAATCACGCTTGATGGGTATTTAATGGAGCCATCAGCAAGTTGGAGACATATCCGGGTTAGTTTAACTTCTTCAGTTAAACCAAGCGTTCTGATGGTGGATGTAGGTATTAGGTTGATGCTTGCCCCAAGATCGCATAAAGCTGTCCTGGTGCAATTTCCCTCTAATGTGCATGGTATCAGAAAGCTTTCGGGATCTTTAAGCTTTTCAGGAAAGCTTTTCAGAATGACTGCACTGCATTCTTCAGTGAGGAGAACTCTTTCAGTTTCTCTCCAATCCTTCTTATGACTCAAGATGTCTTTCATGAACTTGGCGTAGGAAGGTATTTGCTCAAGTGCTTCTGCAAACGGAATCTTTATTTCAAGAGTCCTGAGATAATCTGCAAAGCGAGCAAATTGCTTATCCTGCTCCTCTTGGCAGAGTTTTTGAGGATAAGGTATCTTGGCTTTATATTCCTCAACATTGGTTGCTGTAGGTTTATTTCCTACAGAAGTGGTTGAAGAAGCCTTTTTAGATGGGTTGTCATCAGCACTTGTGTGTGTCTGATCCCTCTCTGGCAATTGAGTGCCAGAGTTAGAAGCTGGAGTGACGTTAGACGCCAACTCTTCATCTGTTCCTGGCGTCTGAACGCCAGAACTGTGCTTCTTTTGGGCGTTCAATGCCAATTCCTTGCTTTTTTCTGGCGTTGAACGCCAGTCCTGAGCATGGTCTGGGCGTTCAGCGCCAGCCTTCCACCCAATTTCTGGCGTTTTAACGCCAGAATTATTTTTTTCTGGACTCTTACTGTCCTCAGATGGATTTTGGGTGGTTTGCTCATTTCTTGGCTTCCTGCTGCCTTGAGGTGGGGTATTTAATGTTTTCCCACTTCTTAATTGAACTGCTTGGCATTCTTCTGTTATTTGTTTTGACAGCTGCTGTTTTGTTTGCTTCAATTGTTCTTCCATATTTATATTAGCCATCCTTGTCTCTTGTAGTCTATCTTTGAATTCGGCTAACTGCTGTGTTAGAAAGTCCAATTGCTGATTGAATTCAGTAGCTTGTTCAGTAGGACTGGGTTCAGTAGTTACTGTTTTAGCCTCTTCTTTCATGGAAGATTCACTGCTTAGGTATAGATGCTGATTTCTGGCAACTGTATCAATGAGCTCTTGAGCTTCTTCAATTGTCTTTCTCATGTGGATAGATCCACCAGCTGAGTAATCTAGAGACATCTAAGCTCTTTCTGCAAGCCCATAATAGAAGATGTCTAACTGAACCCACTCTGAAAACATTTTAGAGCGGCATTTTCTTAGCATCTCTCTGTATCTTTCCCAGGCATCATAAAGAGATTCATTATCTCCTTGTTTAAAGCCTTGGATGTCCAGCCTTAGCTGTGTCATCCATTTTGGAGAAAAGTATTGATTCAGAAATTTCTCTGTCAGCTGTTTCCATGTCTTTATGCTAGCCTTAGGTTGGTTATTTAACCATCTCTTGGCTTGGTCTTTTACAACAAATGAAAACAGTAATAATCTGTAGACATCCTGATCTTCTTCCTTATCATGTACTGTGTCAGCAATTTGTAAAAAGAATGGGTGAAGATTTTCGAAAAAATGAGGAGAGAGAAAGTGGTTAGGAAGTGTTGAAAAAGATATGATTTGAAAAAGATTTTAAATTTTGAAATAAAAATCTGAATTTTAAAAGTAAATTTCGAAAATTTGCTTTAAAATAGAGAGAAAAGATATTTTTGAATTTAAAGAGGAGAGAGAAAAACACTAAGATAGCACAAGATTTAAAATTTTAAGATCTAATGCTCCTTGTTTTCGAAAATTTTGGAGAAAAATACCAAGGAACACCAAACTTAAAAATTTTAAGATCAAGACACAAGGAAAACTTAAGAACACTTTGAAGACTCACAAGAACATAAGAACATGAAGAAAGAACACCAAACTTAAAATTTTTAGAAAACCAAAATAAGATTTTCGAAAACCAAAGAAAAATCAACAAGAAAACACCAAACTTAAAGTTTGGCACAAGATTTAATGTAAAAATTATTTTTGAAAAAAGAATTTTAAAAAGAAGGTACCCAGTTACCAAGAACACAAACCAACGCTCTAGCCAATTGGGCAGTAAATGTAACACTTGTTTTGAAAAAATATTTTTAATAACTAAGAATAAAATTTTTTGAAAAATTAAAAGAAAGGATTTTAAAAAGAAAATTTTAACCAAAAACAATATTAGAAGACTCTAAACCAAAAAGAAAAATTTTTCCTAATCTAAGCAATAAAATAAACCGTCAGTTGTCCAAACTCGAACAATCCCCGGCAACGGCGCCAAAAACTTGGTGCACGAAGTTGTAATGTCAATGTTCACATTACTCTCTTACAACTTCGCACAACTAACCAGCAAGTGCACTGGGTCGTCCAAGTAATACCTTACGTGAGTAAGGGTCGAATTCCACGGAGATTGTTGGTTTGAAGCAAGCTATAGTTATCTTATTATTCTTAGTCAGGATGCCAACAACAGTGTTTTTCCAGTTCAATTGTTAAAAGTAAGAGGGCATAAATACAAATACTGATTGTGCAATGATGGAGAATATGTTGGAGTTTTGGAGATGCTTTGTCTTCTGAAATTCTGCTTTCCTATGTTTTCTGATTCACGCACGCAAGTCCTCCTATGGCAAGCTGTGTGTTGGTGGATCACCATTGTCAATGGCTACCATCCATCCTTCCAGTGAAAAGGGTCCAGGTGCGTTGTCACCGCACGGCTAATCATCTGTAGGTTCTCAATCGTACCGAAATAGGATTTACTATCCTTTTGCGTCTGTCACTACGCCCAGCACTCGCGAGTTTGAAACTCGTCACAGTCATTCAATCCCTGAATCCTACTTGGAATACCATAGACAAGGTTTAGACTTTTCAGATTCTCTTGAATGCTGCCATCAATCTAGCTTATACCATGAAGATTCTGATTAAGAGATCCAAGAGATATTCATTCATTCTACGGTGGAACGGAAGTGGTTGTCAGGCACGTGTTCATGGGGGAATGATGATGATTGTCACGTTCATCATATTCATGTTGAAGTGCGAATGGATATCTTAGATAGGAACACGCATGTTTGAATGGAAAACAGAAATACTTGCATTAATTCATCGAGACACAGCAAAGCTCCTCACCCCTAACAATGGAGTTTAGAAACTCATGCTGTCAAAGAGTACAAAGTTTAGATCTAAAATGTCATGAGATACAAAATAAATCTCTAAAAGTTGTTTAAATACTAGACTAGTAACCTAGGTTTACAGAAAATGAGTAAACTATGATAGATAGTGCAGAAATCCACTTCTGGGGCCCACTTGGTGTGTGCTGGGGCTGAGACTAAAGCTTCTCACGTGCCTGGGCTGTTTTGGGTGTTCAACGCCAGGCTGTAACCTGTTTCTGGCGTTGAACTCCAACTTGTAACGTGTTTCTGGCGCTGGACGCCAGACTACAACATGGAACTGGCGTTGAACGCCCGTTTACGTCATCTATCCTTGAGCAAAGTATGAACTATTATATATTGCTGGAAAGCCCTGGATGTCTACTTTCCAACGCAATTGGAAGCGCATCAATTGAACTTCTGTAGCTCCAGAAATTCCATTCCGAGTGCAAAGAGGTCAGGATCCAACAACATCAGCAGTCCTTTTTCAGCCTGAATCAGATTTTTGCTCAGCTCCCTCAATTTCAGCCAGAAAATACCTGAAATTACAAAAAAACACACAAACTCATAGTAAAGTCTAGAAATATGAATTTTGCCTAGAAACTAATGAAAATAAACTAAAAACTAACTAAAACATACTAAAAACTATATGAAATTAACCCCAAAAAGCGTATAAAATATCCGCTCATCAGTAGCCCAAGGCTAGGAAGTTCCTGCTGTGAGGAATGATCTTCCTGCAGTCCGCCGCTAGTGGTCTCTCATCGGCATCCTCCCATGGCACGTCAGCTCGACGACCTAGCTGTGTAACCAGATACGGAAAAGGGAGGGTGCCTCGGACATGGACCCTGGCCATATAATGCCGAATGAAGCGTGGTAGATAAAGGTCCTTACCCTCTAACACACACCATAGGAGGGTGATCATAGCAGCCGGGATCTCCGTCTCATGAGTACTCGGCATCACATAATTGCTCAAGATCTGGTGCCATAACCGAGCCTCATCATTTAAGTACGCCCTCTTGATCCCTCTAGGCATGGTGGTGTCCTGACCCATCTCCCAAGGAACAGTCGGGTCGATAGCTATCCGTGCCTTTACAGCATCCTAATCAAACTGCATCTGGCGCATGTCCTCCTCAGCCTTTGAATAACCATCACGCTGATCGGACTTGGCTAGGAGCTGGAGAATGTCCTCTAAGGCCTCCTCAGTGACTAGAATTTGTTTTCCTCTCAGGTGTACGGCATCTAGGGTGGTGAGGTAGTAGTTGCAGTAGAATTCCCGGACCCAAGATGCGTTGACCTCTGTCAGTGTTCTCTCCAGAAAGAACCAGCCCCTTTGCTTGATTTGCTCAGTGGTGTACTGCTGGAGTGCTTCTGGAATCTTCAGAGTTCTCTCCAGGTATAGATTCCTGGAGTTTGCAAAAGCCGGGTACTTCAGCTCACAGTACCGGTTTGCAAATTTTATTGGATCAGTTGCAGGGAGCAGCTGGTCAGCTTTTTCCTGCTGTGTAAAGTTCTTCCCCTGCCATGAGGAATCATGCATGAGTGCAATGATGGATTGGGAGGAATCTCCTCTCTTGCGCTTGCCAGTAGCCTTGCCTTTTCCTCTCCTCTGTGAGGCAGACAACCTGAAAAATGGGAAACCAGGATATGGATAAAAATAGGGAAGCAAATAGGCAATTTAAACAAAGAAAACTCAAAGCGGCAAAGGAGAATTAGAATGAGGTAAATGAGTCAAGTAAATGTGCATTAAGGATTGTTTAGTAGTTTAAAATTTGGAAAGGAAGAATTTACAATCCAAAATGTATCAGAATCCAAGTTAAATAGAAAAAATTGTCAGTATGCCATGGTTAGAAAGTTAGAGGAAAGTGAAAAAAATATCAGAAAAGAGATTTTGAAAAGGTTAGTATGGTTAGAATTTGAAAGAGGGGTTAGTAAATTAAAATTAGTGAGTCAGTAAAATGCGGGTTAAAGTAAGTGGCATAAAGAAAATGGACCATGTAACAAGGATTCATGATTATGACTAGAAATAACTCATAACTGATCAAGGAAAACAGGGTGATGTGGATTCAAACAGATATAAAAAAGGAAAGAACTGGAATCAGAATATCACAAATGCAGTTTATAAACCAGGAAATCAAAGAGGATAAGAAAGTCTGCCATAGCATTCATGAAGTAGTTTGGGTAAAGCAGAGGACAATAGATTTCAGATTGCCAAACCAAGATATGAATGAAAATATTCAAAAAATTTGGGCAGCATTCCGGCTAAAGTTGGATTGTCCCGGAAAATAAACAGCAAACAAGACAGTTCATATGAATTAAAAAAACTTGCTGTAGTTACCTATAATTACTAGAAACATGAAAATTCAGAGTAACAAGCAGCAAATGCAGGAAATCACAGCATATGAACAAGGTCACAGGAACAGTAGAATTACAGTGTTAATAAAATAAGAAGAGAGGGAGAAGAGGGTTGGGGGGCTGCGCGACTGATAGGGTTCGCGTGGCTGGGGGGGTTATATTTTCAAATCCACACGATCGCGTGGGGGACACGGTCGCGTGGTGGGGGTGAAAATGGGGGTGACGCGATCGCGTAGGTCGCGCGATCGCGTGAGAGGGGTAGGAGAGAGGATGACGCGATCGCATGGGTCGCGCGATCGCGTCGCTGGACATTGTGCTAAACGCATGACTCCAGCATCGTTTCAGCGCAACTCTCTGTCTCGTCCTAGGGTGTTGTGCAATCCATGCGACGCGATCGCGTCGCTCACGCGGTCACGTGGGAATGGTTTTGTGCAAGTGACGCAATCGCATGGGGCATGCGATCGCGTGGGCCAAATTGTGCAAAACGCACAAGGGCCGCACGATTCCAGCCTAACTTTCTGGACGTTGGATATTTACGCCGATCTCCAGGTCACGCGGTCGCGTGGATGACGCGGTCGCGTGGGAAGTGTAGTTCGCCATGTGACGCGATCGCATGGGGCATGCGGTCGCGTCGTGCACCCTTTTTTTTTTTGAATGTAGGATGCAATGCTTAATGTGAATGCTATGCATGATTCCAGGTTCAATAAAAATAAAATTCAAAAACAAACAAAATGAAATAAAATTAAAATTGCAAAAGGAACGATCATACCATGGTGGGTTGTCTCCCACCTAGCACTTTTAGTTAAAGTCCTTAAGTTGGACATTGGAAGGGCTTCCTGTTATGGTGGCTTGTGTTTAAATTCATCCAGAAATTTCCACCAGTACTTGGAATGCCAATAGCCTCCGGGGTCCCAAACTAGGCATGTAAAGCTTCTGAGCAGCTTCAGACAAATTTTCAGGCTCCCGGAGTGACAAATGTCAGAATAGATTCCAGGATCCCAAGCTTTGATATTAAATCCCATCCATCTTGATCTATATGTTTCCACCCGGGCGATTTAAAAAGTAGAATCTCACCATGGTGACCAAACGTTCTCCGTGATCCATGCAATTGAGCATGATACCAATCCATGTACTTCGAGGTGAAGCGTGGAACCTTATTGAACCTTGTGCACCAACTCTGAGTACGAGCCATTTCCCTCTTACTCTTAAAGCCGCAAAGAGCTCTAAGCTGGCCATCTGTTTCAAGCAAACCATATTCAAGTGAATAAGTAAAGTTATAGGTTAAGGATTGTACCCACTTGAAGCTTGTATTAGGTGGTAATGGCCTTGGGATAGGTGTTTCTGGTGGTTCTGCAAGTTCTACTCCCTTGGGTTCTTCTGTGAATTTCTCCACTTCCTTGTAAGAGTCTTCAAATATAGTATCACCCTGGTCAAAGTCTTCTATGTCTTCCTCATCACTTGAGTCATATATTGGAGGTTGAGAGAAATCTACCTCCGCATCATCTTTATATTCACTTGGGGAATATTCTTCGATCTCAGAGAATTCACTTGTGACTATCATCATCAAGGGAATTTGTGTCCTGGGTTATTCTGTCTGATTCTTCATAAATAACTTGCCTTGAGGATTGTACAATATCCTCCTTAGCATCAACTATAGCGTTCTTGACGGAGTTCTCCTCAGTTCTGGATTCCCATGGAGGTTCAGCATCTCCTAGATCTTCAACCAACTCTTTTTCTTGAACAATGATAGCTTCTTCTACTTGTTCTAGTACGAATTCGTTCTCTGTCTTATCCACTGAGTTTTCTGGTATTTTCTTCATGCTACGCTCTTCGTTAGACTGTTCACATGGGGCTGTGGCTGATCATTGTGTATTTGAGCATCTAGAAACCCATTGAATTACTACTTGCTCCAGTTGTCGAATGGTTGTTTGAAATTTATTTATTGTTTCCTTTAGGCGAACCTCTGCTTCTCGGGTTGCCGGACTTGGGCATGATACATAGGAAAGTGGTGGTGATTGGGAGTGATTGGATTGGTACTGGAGTAAGGAAGGATCATATGGTGGCGAATGGTGAAGAGAAGCTTGTGAGTGTGGTGGTTCGAGGTTATGTTGAAAGGATGGTTTATATGCACGGGGTGGGGCTTGTTGGTAGTTACAAGGTTGTCCACCATATCCTTCAGCTGGGTATGCACTGTAGAATGGTCTTTGTCCAGGATATCTCGGAGGGTGTTGCTGCCTAAAGGGTTGATTAGATCCTCTTGGCTCCATCCATCCTTGATTGGTCTGACCTTGATGCATATTCCTGTTGTAACTTCTATTTCCTTCAACAAAGTTAGAACCAAACTCAAAGCGAGAGGGGTGAGAGTTCAAATAAAGAAATAAAGATGAAAAGGAAGAACAAAAATAGAGAAACAAGCAAAAGAAAAATATTTACAATAACCAATAATAAGGCACACGTTAGCAGTTCCCCGGCAACGGCGCCATTTTGACGTTAGGCATTTTTGCCAGTAAAGAAGTTCATAAAAACAGTCGCGTTGTAGATATAGTCTCTAAACCGACAGAAATCTATTCGTACAAACGTTTTGGTTGTCACAAGTAACAAACCCCTTAAAAATTGTTAACCGAGTATTCAAACCTCGGGTCGTCTTCTCAAGGAACTGCAAGGAAGTATGTTCTTATTATTGGCTATAAAGGTTGTAATCGGGGTTTAGAAGGTGAGAAGCAAGTGATTTGAATGACAAGTAAAGTAGATGGCAATTAAAATAAATAAATACTATAAAGCAAACTTCTGGCAAGGTAAGAGAAATTGGAAGTCCAACTTAGTTATCTCTCTCAACAATAATGAAAGTTGAATCTAAATTCCACTTAGTTAACCTTTACTAAAGTAAAGGAAAGTCAAGGGACTAATTAGTTTGACCTTCGAATCCTATTTATTTCCTAAGAAAAAGTTGGGATTATTGAAGTTCAGTTCAATTAGCAAGATAGCGATTATCAATTATGCTGAGTTTAATAATGTTGAGTTACTGATTTCTTAACCAAGACCAAAAGGGGAAGAAGTAAAATTGCTGGAATAAAAATGTCCTTAGATGGAAAGCAATGGTAACACAAATTAAAGAGAAAGCAATCAATAACTGAAATACCTCAAATAATCATTAACTCAAATCATAACATGGAAAGGGTTCATAAGTCAAGTTGGCAACATTTATAGGTACGAATAAAAGCATTGAAGTAAATATTAAACCTGGATCGAGAGTCACTCTTAAAAACTAAGAGAAGTCCTAAATCCTAATCCTAATCCTAATCCTAAGAGAGAAGGGAGAGAATCTCCCTCTCCAAACTAAATCTAAATCATGGAAAGTAATAAAAATGTGAGCTCCCTCTGAATGGATGCGTTCCCCCACTTCATAACCTCTGGTCTATGCCTTCTGGACTTGGATTTGGGCCAAAAAGGGCTTCAAATTTTGCTATGAGCATTTTCTGCAATTTCTGGTGCGTGGCCTCTGTCACGCGTCCGCGTGGGTCACGCGGTCGCGTCATTCGGAGCTTTTCTTGCCATGCGGTCGCGTCAGTCATGCGACCGTGTCATGTGCGTTCTGCTTAAGGTGCGCGGTCGCGTCAGTCATGCGGCCGCGTCGCTGCTGATTCGCGCTTGGCACGCGATCACTTCGTCCATGCGATCGCGTGGATGCCAGTTTCTTCAGAAGCTCCGTTTTGTGCTTTCCTTCCATTTTTGTATGTTTCCTTTTCCATCCTTTAAGTCATTCTGCCTTAGAAAATCTGAAACTACTCAACACACTAATCACGGCATCGAATGGAAATAAAGGTAATTAAAGTAATTAATTTTAAGGCTTAGGAAACATGTTTTTCACATACATCACATAATAAGGAAGGGAAAGTAAAACCATGCAATTAATATGAATAAGTGGGTGAAGGATTGAATAAATCACTCAAATTAAGCACAAAATATATCATAAAATATGGGTTTATCAATCATACCATGGTGGGTTGTCTCCCACCTAGCACTTTTCTTTAACGTCCTTACGTTGGACGATCTATGAGCTCAATTCTCTTTCTTGGCCGGGTCTCTCAAGAGAAAGATCTCCAGCTCCTTGTTGTTCTTCACCTTCACACCATTGTAAAGCTTTAAACAGTGGCCATTGACCTTGAAGAAGGTAGGGCTTGAGGGGTGACTCAAGTGGACAACTCCATACGGTTCAACCTTCTCCACCACATATGGTCCATCCCACCTTGACCTCAGTTTACCCAGCATTAATCTCAAACTTGAGTTATAGAGAAGAACTTGATCCCCAACTCTAAACTCTCTTCTCTTGATGTTCTTATCATGTACCACCTTCACCTTTTCTTTGTAGAGCCTTGAGTTTTCATAAGCTTCTAACCGAATGCACTCCAATTCTTCTAGTTGCAATTTCCTTTCAACTCTGGCTCCTCCCAATCCTGAGTTACATTCTATCACAGCCCAATAAGCCTTGTGTTCCACCTCTACTGGAAGATGACAAGCCTTTCCGTAGACTAGCCAGAACGGACTCATGCCAATCAGTGTCTTGTAAGCTGTCCGATAGGCCCATAGCACATCTCCAAGCCTAGAGCTCCAATCCCTCCTGTGAGGTTTAAAAATCTTCTCGACTTAATCTCTCTATTAGACACTTTGGCCTAGCCATTTGTTTGGGAATGATAAGTTATCACCACCTTGTGAATAATGCCATGTTTCTTCATTAAAACTGTCATTTTTTTATTAAAAAAATGAGAGCCTTGATCACTCACGATTGCTCGTGGTGATCCAAAGCGGCAAATGATGCATAATCAACTGCTAACAGAATATATAAGAAACCATTCAAGTTTGGAAAGGGACCCATGAAGTCAATACCCCAAACATAAAAAATTTCACAAAACAACATGAGTTCTTGGGGGCATCTCATCTCTCTTAGATATGTTTCCAAACCTTTGGCAATGGTGGCAAGAGTTACAGAAAATATTTGCATCCTTAAAGAGTGTGGGCCACTAAAATCCGCAGTCTAAGATTTTTCTTACAGTTCTTTGAGGGCCAAAGTGGCCACCGCTTTCAGAAGAGTGACACGCCTCTAAGATAGACTGAATTTCGGATTGTGAAACACACCTTCTAATTATTTGGTCAGCACCACATCTCCACAAATATGGGTCATCCCATATGTAATACTTGGACTCGCTCTTGAGCTTGTCCTTTTTATGTTTAGAAAAATTTGGAGGAAAGGTGTGACTAACCAAATAATTAGTAATGGGTGCATACCAAGGAACCACCTCGGATATTGCTTGCAAGCTATCAAGAGGAAATGCATCATTGACAGGAGTGGAGTCACTTTTTATATGCTCTAGGCGACTCAAGTGGTCCGCCATTAAATTTTGGGAACCACTCCTATCCTTGATCTCTAAATCAAACTCTTGCAATAGCAATATCCATATGATTAACCTTGGCTTTGATTATTTCTTAGCTAGCAAGTACTTCAAAGTCGCATGGTCTGAATATACTACCACTTTGGTTCCAAGTAAATAGGCTCAGAATTTATCCAAGGCAAAAACAATTGTTAAAAGTTCCTTTTCAGTGGTAGTATAGTTAGACTGGGCACCATCTAATGTCTTAGAAGCATAAGCTATGATATAGGGATCCTTACCTTCGTGCTGAGCAAGCGCCGCTCCTACCGCGTAGTTAGATGCGTCACACGTAATCTCGAACGGCCTACTCCAATCAGGCCCTCTCACAATAGGAGCTTGGGTTAAGGCAATCTTCAGCTTATCAAATGCTTCCATAAACCCTTCACTCAAGCCAAACTCCACATCTTTTTGCAACAGACGGAAAAGAGGTAGTGCAACCTTATTGAAGTCCTTGATGAAACGCCGGTAGAAACCTGCCTGACCAAGAAAAGAACGGACTTTCCTCACAGATGAGGGGTAAGGTAAACCAAAAATAACATCAAACTTGGCAGGATCAACAGATATACCAGTATTAGAAACAACATGACCTAGAACAATACCTTGCTTTACCATAAAGTGACATTTTTCAAAGTTAAGCACAAGGTTTGAACTAGTACATCTTTCTAATACTCTAGCAAGATTATCCAAACAAAGGTCAAAAGAATCACCATAAATACTAAAATTATCCTTAAATACTTCTATACAGTGCTCAAGAAGATCTGAAAAGATACTCATCATGCACCTTTGAAACGTAGCCAGTGCATTACATAAATCAAAAGGCATTCTTTTGTAAGCATACGTTCTAAAAGGGCATGTGAAAGTGGTTTTCTCTTAGTCTTCTGGAGCAATATGGATCTGAAATAACCGGTATAGCCATCTAAAAAGCAATAATGTGATTTACCTGACAGGCGATCAAGCATTTGATCGATGAATGATAGTGAATAGTGATCCTTGCGAGTGGCCAAGTTCAAGCGACTGTAGTTGATGCAAACTCTCCATGAATTTTTCACCCTTGTGGCCAGGAGTTTCCCACTCTCATTCTTGACTATGGTGACGCCGAACTTCTTTGGAACCACTTGTACCGGGCTAACCCACTTGCTATCCGAGATTGGATAGATAATGTCAGCCTCTAGTAGTCGGGTCACTTCTTTCTTTATAACTTCGATAATCGTTGGGTTCAACCGCCTTTGAGGTTGACGGATAGGCTTGGCTCCCTCTTTTAAAAAAATGCGATGCTCACAAACTTGGGGGCTTATACTAACTATGTCTGCCAAACTCTACCCAATAGCTTTCTTGTTCCTTCGCAGTACATTAAGCAATCTTTTGTCTTGTTGGGAGCTAAGCTCCTTTAAAATGATCACTGAGAGCTTTTGATTTTCTTCAAGATAAGCATACTTAAGGTGGGGTGGAAGTGGCTTTAATTCTATATGTAGCTCATGGCTTGGCATTTGATTATCTGGTAGCACCAGAGGTGGTAAGGTGTCTTCATCATATTCAGGGGTTTTTTCACACTTGCACCTTGAACCATGTTCTTCTCATCAATTGTATCTTGGTGGACTTCGGCCACAATATCATCAATTATATTACACCAGAAGATAGAATGGTCTTCCGGTGGATGCTTCATAGCCTCATCAAGATTGAAACTCATTGCTCTTCCATCAATTTCAAAGGAATAGGTACCCGGAAAAACATCCAATTTAAACTGGAAGGTTTTCAAGAACAGCCTTCCAAGCAAGATAGATGATGGTCTTCCGGAGTCATTAGGGGGCATCTCAAGAATGTAGAAATCAATTAGAAAAGTCAACCCTTTAATGCTCACTGAGACATCTTCCGCAATGCCAACCACAGAGATTATGCTTTTATTCGCCAAAACAAAATAGGCTGCCGACCTTTTCAACGGTGGAAGCTTCAATGCATCATAAACAGATAAAGGCATAATGCTAACACAAGCACTTAGGTTACACATGCAATCAACAAATTGTATACCACCGATAGTGCAAGTAACTATACAAGAACCGGAATCACCACATTTCTCTAGTATAGCACCCATCAAAGCAGAAATTGAGCTACCGAAAGGAATAGTTTCTAAATCATGAATCTTCTCTTTGTTCATGCATAAATCTTTTAGAAACTTAGCATACATAGGAACTTAGCGAATAGCATCAAAAAGGGGAATAGTTGCCTCGACCTTTTTGAAGATATCTACCATCTTGGGATCTAGCTCCACTTGCTTTTTGGTCCTCCTGGCTACGTGTGGAAAAGGAATTGGAATAGTCTCTTTTGGAACATTTTCTTCCTTGGAAACTCCATCCTTCGGTTGAGCAACTTCTTCTTCAACCACCTCTTGTACCTCATCCTCATCTTTGACATCTTCTACCTCAACAACATTTTCAACTTGAGTGGCTCCTCTTGAGCTTGGCTCCTCGGGACTCCTCTCTTGCAATGTAGTGCTGGATCTCAAGGTGATGGCATTGATTCCACCCTTGGGGTTAGATAAGGGTTGAGAGAGAAGTGTGCTAGAGTTTGAAGGTTGAGCATTGGAGGTAGAAGGTGGGTCCATACGGGATATAAGAGCTTGGAGAGTAGAGGTGAGACCAGTGAGGCTAGAGGTAAGTGTCGTTTGAAGCTCTTTTTGTCCTTGAAGAATAGAGCGAAGCATTTCATCTTGGTTGGAGGAAGAACGAGGGTAGGTAATTTGGGGGACTTGTGGTTGGGTGATTTGAGGTACTTGAGCTTGCCTTTGGTGAGGTGGTTGGTACCTTTGACCCTGGTTTTGTTGTTGGTAAGGAGGGTCTTGTTGATACCGGTTTTGTTGGTAATTGTTGTTCCACCTTTGGTTTGCACCATTGTCTCTTCCTCCTTGGTTGTAGTTGTCTCTTTATCCTTGGTTGGAGTTGTCTTGCCAACCTTGGTTGTAGTTACTCCCTTGATTATAGTTACCGCCTTATTGATAATACCCTTGATTTGGACGGTTGTAATAAGCATTGGTAGCCGCCAAAGTATTGTCCTCTTGGAGTTGTAGACATTCATCAGTGTAGTGAGAATAACAAGTACAAATTCTACATACTCTTTGAGGGACTAGCTGTTGACATTGTTGTTGTGGAGGAGGTGGAGGTTGTTATGGATTGAGTTGGAGTTGCTTGAGGATATTGGTCATCTCTCCCAAGGTCTTGGTGAGGACAGACTCAGTACTAGAGGAAACTTCTGTAATAGCCTTGGAATGATTATTCCTTTGCCTTGCATGTTGGGTAGATTCGGCTAAATCGGTGATAAGTTACCACGCTTCCACCGCTGTTTTGTACTTTGTCATAGATCCATTACTTGAAGTATCCAAAAAGACCTTATCTCGAGGCTTCATGCCTTAGAAAAAGTAACTAATTAGTACCAACTCGTCAATCATGTGATGGGGGCACAAATTAAGGAGCTTCCTAAAACGTTTCCAATACTCATAGAGAGTTTCTGTTTCACCTTGAATGATGCAAGAGATTTCTTTTCTCAATCTATCTGTGACCTCCGATGGGAAGAACTTATCCAAAAATTCCCTTCTAAGCAAATCCCAATTAGTGACAACATTTTCGAGTTGAGTGTAGAACCACTCCTTTGCACTTCTGTCAAGAGAAAATGGGAAAGCATATATCCAAATGGCCACCTCATCCGCACCATACCGCCTAGCAGTTGAACAAGCCGTTTGAAAGTCTCTAAGGTGCTGATGGTATCTCGAGCGGGTACACAATGGAACTTAGGAAGTAGATTAATTAATGAGGTCTTTAGCTAAAAATCGGCATTCAAATTCGGATGACGCACTTGAAATGGTTGGAGAGTGAAATCCAAAGCTCTCGCCTCCTTGAGAGTGATCCTTCTGGGAGCGGCCATAGTATCGGTACCTAAATCAATGAAAGAGACGTTAATAGATTTAGTGGGAGAGGAGTTAGTTTCTTCTTCAAATGATGCCTCGGATTCAACCTCGGGTAAGATTGGTAAATTGGGGGAAACCCCTTCACCACCCTCGGAGGCTAACCGATGTCGAGCTCGCCTAATTTGTGACACGGTTCTTTCAATTTTGGGATCAAATGGGGCTAAGTTCGGATCCGGTAATGAATACGTCATTCAATAAACATAGAGCTCATGGCAACAAAATATATTAAGCAAAATAACTAATAAATACTACTAATAACAGACTAGCACACAAGCAAAAGATGCAATTAATCAAATATGAACAGATTTACACCAACCAATAACATAGCACACATATGCAACTCCCCGGCAACGTCGCCAAAACTTGACAAGCGGATAAATGTCGGTCAAGAATTACCAAAAGGGTTTTTCCAAATCAACGTCGCAAGTATAGTCTTAACCGACGAGATTTCCGCTAGTCAGAGTTAAAGTGTGTGTCACAATTAAAATTAATAACCGGGAGTAGAATCCCGAGTCGTTCTCCCTAGGAGTTGACACAAGATGAAAATTATTGGTTAAGATTTCCTGGAGATTTTTGAAGTTGAGAACAAGAAAAATAAATGACTAGAAATTAGAGTAATAGATAACTAGTAAGAGTTGATAATTAATCAATATAAAAAGTCTTGCTTAGGGGTGAGAATCGGAATTTCTATCTTTATTGTCTTTCCCAAGTGTGATGGTAAAGGCTCATTTCTTTCACTTAGTTATCCTCTAACAATTGAAGGAAAGTCAAGTGAAACAATTAACTTTAGCTCACAAGTCCTAGTCACTTCATAGAAAAGAACTAGAGTTGGTGAGTTTCAAGCTAATTGGCAATTTTCAATTGCCAATCAACACTTAAGTATAACAACTCAAGAGGCTCCAATTACTCAACCCCAAACCAAGCAAGAAAATCTACTCTATGATCATGGGTGACATTTCCTCAAATACTTGGTGCGCAAATATAAAAGACATGATAAAAACTAGTAAAATAATTCAGTTCAAATTACCACTAACAATAACCAATAATAATAAAACGTGCAATAACAATGAATATGGAAATAACTTAATGCATTAACAAAATTCAAGAGTAACAAGATCCAAACATGAATTCAAGTAACCAAATAGAAAAGAGTACTAAAGGAATTAAAGAAGAAAACTATGAGGAAAATACTAGAAATGAAGATGGTAGCAGTTTCTCTCAAGATCCAATTGAAAATAAACTCAGAAAACCAAAACTCTAGAGAGAAGTAGGAGTTTTTCTCACTAGAATTCAAAACTAATTGAAAAACTAAAACTAAAGTGAAGTGTGTCTGTCCCAGCTCCCTTCCCAGCATATTGTCTTCATCTTCGGGCTTAAAACTGGGCCAAAATCAACCCAAAAATCGCCCCCAACGTATCCTTTAATTACATCACGTGACGCTCATCACCCGTACGCATCAGCCATGTGTACGCGTCGGTGGGCTTTGCACTGGCTACGCGTACGCATCAGTCATGCGTACGCGTCGCTTGGAAGATGGCTTGATCGCGCGTACGCTTCAGCCATGCCCGCGCGTCAGTTCTAGCTTCTCAAATCTTCAAATTCTTGTGTTCCTTCCACTTTAACATGCTTCCTTTTCATCCTCTATGCCATTCCTGGATTCCTGCTCTATAAATCATGTAATCACTTAACGCACATATCATGGCATCGAATGATAATAATAGAGGATTAAAAATTTGCAATTTTAAGTCCTAGGAAGCATGTTTTCAATCATAGCAAAAATTCGGAAGGAAACTTAAAAACATGCAAAGTATATGGATAAGTGTGAGTAAATTTGATAGAATCCACTCGATTTGATCCAAAATAAGTCATAAAATAGTTGTTCATCAAGCAACCAGAATCAAAATGCCATTTAGAATCACCTGGAGGAGTGGAAAGAGCACCAGAGGTATTACCAGAAAATGAGAGAAGTAGCTTAAGATGAAACTCAATGTTGGATGGAGAGAAAGAGAAGGTGAGGTGGTGGAGTCAATAGTAGCAGTAACAGTAGAAGTCGGCACATGCTGATGAGTGTAATTGGAACGAGAATGATACTTATTCTAATCTGAATGTGGTGGGCGAGTAGGATATGTAGTAATCAAGTGTCCTAAGAGCTTGCAATAATGGCAGAACATTGTTGAACAATTGGAGCCAATGTGACCTTTCTGTTTGCATTTTTGGCAGTCAATAGAAGGACAGTTTAAGAAGAGGTGCCCAAAACAGTGACAGTTACGACAGAATGTACCCTTTCTGTCGATGTCAGCAAAAAATTTGATTTTTCCATGATAGTGGATACAAATATGAGAAAGAGAAGAAACGGTGAAATCGGGGCAGAAATCGAGAAAACGGAGGGCAGAATCAAAAAGAGCTCACCAAAATACCTTAAAGAGGGTCCCACTGTCTGCCACATCAGGGAAGGAAGGCCATGTGGCAACGCGTGATAGGAGAAGGAAAACGCATTAGCGCTGACACGGACGAGGAGGTGGCACGTGGGTCGGGAGGCGGTTTGGGTCAAGAGGGATGCAGGCTGAATTGGGCCTTTAGGTCGTTTTGGCGTGACACGTGGTGCTCTGTGGTGTCGTTGATCCTGGACGTGGGTCCAACGGTGCTGGAGGTGTCTGGAGGAAGGAAGAACTTGAAGCGGACAGCGAGCTTCTGGCGGCGCGTGAGGGCGCGGCCGGCGGCTTCTAGCAGCGATTCTAGATGCGTTGGAATCGTGACGACGAGAGAACACAGTGGTAACGGCGGTGACGAACCATAGCGTCGAAAAAGGATCGAAAAACAAGAGCAAAGAACACTGCTAGAAGAGAAAATCAAAGGGGCTATGAACGAATTTTAATGGAAAAAAAGAACCTATGCTCTTGATGCCATGTTAGAAACAAGAGAGTAATTTGAAGAATGTATTTTGTGTGTGTCAAGAATGATACAATGTACACGGGTATATAGGTGCTAAAAGAATTAAAGTAATAAAAGTATAAAATCCTACAATAAATATACATATATGCTATATATATATATATATATATATATATATATAAATGATACTAACTGATCTAAATTGATTTTAATTATTCTAATTATACTCTAAATTGATTTTAATTATCCGATAATATTAAAGTTGCACAAGAAGTCTTTCATCACATGCAAAGTTCGAAATCTAACAAGGGGATGATTGCATACAAAATTGATCTGGAAAAGCATATGATGTAGTCGATTAGATTTATCTTTGAGAAAATATTAGCAGACTTTGCATTTCTACTAGTTACACATTACATCATGTGTGGGAGTTCTATAAATCTCTTAATTTTGTGAAATAACTCGTATTTTGAAGGTTTCTTTCTATCACATTATTTAGGAGCTAAGGGATCCTATCTCATCTTATTTATTTATGAAAAAGGTTAGAAAATTATCAGAATTTATTGTTTTTGTCTATCACTTTTAGCTATCAACCTAATTCCTTTAGTCTAATAATCTAACAATATATTTTAATTCAAACTTTTAAGTATTAATAATAAAAAATAATAAATTCTAATAACTCTCTAACATTTTTCTTTATTTATCTCGTATATGAAGGAATTAGCTTACCACATTACTAACTCAGTTGAGAGAGGCTTTGGGACTCCTTTAAGAGTATCTCCTTAAGGACCTCCTACCTTGCATCTCTTCTTTGGAGATGATATCCTTCTTTTTTTTTATGTGTTTGAATTCCTAAGTAACAATAGTTAGGGATACCCTTCAAGATTTTTGTGTTGCTTTTGGGCATAAGATAAGTTTGGCAAAATTTAAGGAGATGTACATAAATTTCATCAATTCAGTTTGACACATTTTTTTTGACAAATATTTGGGTTTTTCTCTTAATAAGAAAATAATTACAAAATCTTCTTTTATGATATAATCGATAAGGTGTGATTTTCATTTTGGAGTTAATACTCAAAATTGTTCCTGAAAGATACTCCAATATCCATTTTGGTCTTCGAAAAATAAAGTTAATCGAAATTGTCCCCGAAAGATATACGACTTGGTCACGTTAGTCCTTCCATCAGTTGGATGATGACGTAGTGGGTTAATGCCACGTGTCACAAGATGATTGGTTGACGTGTCAGATCAGTGCCACTTGTCACTTGACATGTAAAAAAGTTATTTATAATCAAAATAATCCTTGAAAGTTCAGACATAAGTCATTTTCATCCCTAAAATTTTAAAAATTAATTAAATTAGTCCTTGTATAATTTTTTTATTGATAATATTAAATTTGAAATATTTTTTGATACTACTAATTTTAATAGAAATATAATTGACAAACAAAAAATTAGTAATTGTATCTTTTCTTCTTAAAATTTTTTTCAATAAAATTATCTCTCCTTTACTTCTTCTCAAAATCTCTCTTATTCTTTTCTATTTTAAAATCTTTTTCTTACATTTTTACATTTTGCTGGAATATATATATATTATATATACTCAAAATTAAAATGTATGTATTTGTTAACCTAAACAAAATTATATGCTCAAAATCAAAATTTATGTATTAAAAGAAAAATTATATAATCTATCTCAAACATATGAAACACACAAAAATTTATTATGATCTTTGCATGTAGTACGCTTAAGAAGCAATTCGTTTAGCATATATAATAATAATAATAATAATAATAATAATAATAATAATAATAATAATAATAATAATAATAATAATAATTAAGCAACAAATTTTTAATGTTTTGTAAAGTTTGAAATTGAAGCAAAATTTGTGAATCTTCTTGAATTTTGATTTTTAATATCACTACCATTACATCATATATGTAAGTAATACCGTAATGGAAAAAAAAGATGTAGTAGAAAAAAATAGTGGTATAACTTTATTTAGGTTAACATACATAAATTTTGCTTTTGAGCATATAACTTTGTTTAGGTTAATAAATACATACATTTCAATTTTGAGTATATATATTCCAGCAAAATGTGATAATGTAAGAAAAATGTTTTAGAATAGAAAAGAATAAGAGAGATTTTGAGAATAATTAAAGGAGAGAGATAATTTTATTGAAAAAATTTTTAAGAAGAAAAGATACAATTACTAATTTTTTGTTTGTCAATTACATTTCTATTAAAATTAGTAGTATCAAAAAATATTTCAAATTTAATATTATCAAGAAAAAATAAAAAAATTATATAAGGACTAATTTGATTAATTTTTAAAATTTTAGAGATGAAAATGACTTACGTTTGAATTTTCAAGGACTATTTTGATTATAATATAAATAACTTTTTTACATGTTACCACGTGTCACTTATCTGACACGTCAACCAACCATCTTGTGACACGTGGCATTAATCCACCATGTCATCATGTGACACGTCATCATCCAACTGACGAAAGGACAAACGTGACCAAATAGTGTATCTTTCGGGGACGATTTCGATTAACTTTATCTTTCGAGGACTAAAATAGAGATCGGAGTATCTTTTAGGGACAATTTTGACTATTAAGGGTGTGTTTGGCAAACGCGTTGAGGAAGAGAGAAGTACGTTTGAGCTTCTTGAAAGTTTCACTTTTATGTTTGGCCATTTTTATCTTCCTAAACGCAGAATTGATTCTGCCTCTAAAGTCTAAACCCACGTTCAGGAGAAGCTAAAATTTGTAACTTCTGCTTTTCACGTTCATGGTTACTTATTATCCTTGGAAAATTAGATAAAAATTTTATTTCTTTTTTATTAACCATGCCCTTCATTTTCTTCTATAAAAATGATACCAGTAACTATTATTTTCACAATAATTCTTTGTAGTTCTTCCTACTTTTTCATGATTCTTAGTTCCAATTTTTTTTTTCATTAAAATAGTTCAGATTTATTTTAATCACTAATAAATTAAATATTTTAATTTTTTTATTATTTTTAATACTCATTTTCATATTTTAATTTTTATGTTTTTTATTGTATTTTTAATTTATATTCTTTTATTATATTTTTTATTTAAATGATAAATATTTTTATATTAAAAAGGGTGATTCGAATAAGGGTGATTCGAATTACACACATACACGTGCACATAGTAAAAAATGAGTAAAAAAAAATTTAAATTGAGTAATTCGAATCTTCCCAATTCGAATTACTATGTGCATGTGTCTGTGTGTAATTCGAATCACCCTTATTCGAATTAGTGAGTGTGTGCGTGTGTAGGTAATTCTAATAAGTATGATTCGAATTACATGTAGATGAAGTTCGAATTAGGCTAATTCGAACTATATAAAAAAGTGAACTGGTTGATTCATGAAAAAATTTTTGATTTGGTTTATTCATGTAATTTTTTGATCCCCTTGACTTATTTTAATGATTTACCCTATTATTTGTGTATTGTTCTGATTTTTCATGTTATGTTTTAATGAGTTTTTTTTATCATTTACTATATTATTTTTTATATGTATATTTTTTATGAAATCTTTTGTTTTTTTTAGCTTTTTTATATGATTTTATTGTATTGTATTTATATTGTGTATGAAATTTTTTTATTCTTTTATTTGATTTTATTCATACAAATTTTATTTATTTTTTCTTGTATTTTTTTATTCATATGGTATATATTGTTGATTTTATAGAATTTTTATTATTTTTTATCTGCATGATTTTTTTTTCTATTCTTTGAAGTACTCTATTTTTGTTTTGTATTATTTTTTTATTTTTTATTCTGACTTTGTAAAATTTGTAATTGTAATTATTATATACTATGTTTACTATTAAAATTTTGTATAATACAAATTATGATCCTATAAAAAAGATAAAATAAATAAAAAATTAATTATAAGTAACAATAAAGCTATAAATAATGAAAATTTATAGTCCAAAATAATACTAAATTAAAGAGTACTAACAGTACTATAAAAATTATAGAATATTTTGTTTGTTTGACATTATAAAATTTATAGTACTCTCTTTCATATTTTTTATTATTTATTTTATTTATATGATAAATATTTTTTATATTATTTTTGTTAGTGTTCTGATTTTGCATATATATAAAAAAATTATTTAAATTGATGTCTCTTTTAGTAATTTTTCATTTAAAAGTGATTTTGAGTAGTATAATCTAAACAACATTTATTTTACTACCATCAATTTTGATATAAAGATTGCCAAACATAAATTACTTTAACCCAAACTTACTTTTCATCAAAATCAATTTTTGCAAGCCAACGAATTATAGCTCAAATGGAGGTTGTGGGTTAGAATCTCCTATCTTTGATTAAAAAAAAAAAAAAACTTTCTTTTGCAAACTGTAATCCAAACACACACTATCCCTTTCATTCGACTAGTTGGAAGAATAAATTCTTAAATAGACAAAGAAGTTATGTCTTGTTAACACGGTTTTGTCATCTCTTTCTGCGCATTTAATGCATATTGCTTGGCTGCCAAGCACGATGTGCCATTTCTTAGACAGATCAGCCAAGGATTTTATTTAGGGGCGTCAAAGAAAGTCATCAAAACTTGAGTTTAGTGAAGTGAAAAACCTTTACACTTTCTAAGCAAGCTCGTAATTTAGGTGTTAGAGACTCTAAACTTGCAAATATAGCTATATTGGGTGAGTGTGTAGATTATTTTTTAAGTGGGTTAGAAAAATCATAGATTCTATTGCAACATAAGTATATGTCTAAGGTTTCAATCTTGAATTTAGTTATATACACATAAATGGCAATCATTTGTTGGATTTATGGCCAAACATAAATGGAAATGGTAGTGCGATGATTTAAGTTTTTTTTCCAACTCAAAGTTCGTGCATAAATTGCATTCTAATATTCCTTTGAAATTTCTTAAACACTAGTGTGATTTATTAACTATTTAAAATGTGTCGAATCTCTGTCTTTGATACAATTTACTTGTTATTTAGTAAATTTATAATTGCCACTGCTATTTATTTATTGTAAAAACTAAAAACAGAGCATTTATGTAAAATATTAGATTGGACAAATGCATTATTAAGTATTTTTTGTTTAAATGAGTAAAAATCCTATTTTTCAAAAATTATTTTTAATATAGAGATGAAGATAGTGTCTTAATTGAATATGAATATTTAAAATGTATTATAATATTGTAGATGTATAAAAAAAGTATTCAACACGCATCCTATGTGTTGCCAGGATTATGACACGATGACATCCTGCGTGTTACCAGATGTTGACACGTGTCCAACACGCAGGGACACGCACCATGCGTGTTGCAACACGCATCCGGCGTGTTAATTTTTCACTTACAAAATCTACCCACGTGTAATTATACCAAATAATTCTATTTTTAATAAAAACGCAAATATTTTTTTCATATAAAAAAAATTAGTCCCTATTTCTATCCTATTTTTATTATTAGTAAATTACAACAGTTAAGTGTGATATAAAAGTAAAAAAAAAAATATAAATAGCAACAACATTATTTATTTTCAGTCGATAATTTTAACTACACAGATCGCTGCAATATAAATAATTTTCATAAAAATCACCTGAATCTCATAACTTCTGCAATTTTTTAAACCTTTGTAAACCACTATCGTTCTACTCAAATAATTATTGTATTTTTCTGGTTATTCTTAAGCAAAGAACAAAAACAACATGCAACAACCAAAGCAAACAAGCAAAAGCCCTTAGCCACGCAGCCGCCTATTTTGGAACATAATGTGATACTCAAAAATACCAAAGACTTTTTCAATTGAGCCCCACTATTCAGTTCGTTTAACCACTTTCCACTGTCGATCAATGGCTTTTTACACGTGCCACCGCAGAAAGAGTGAAATAGTGGGCTATGATTCACTACTATAACATTGTAGGGCCCTATAATAATAATAATGAAGAAAAAAAAAACTATAGGCTAAGCCCATAACCCTCTTTATCCTCTTTTCAATTCCGTTAGCGCGCGTGCACACTCACCGCTCATTAACACATTTTTTCCCCATTCTTACCTCCTTCAACATCAATAAGAAAAATGCTAGGGCCAGCAACTTTGTGATTTGTAGCCATCAAATAATCATTAATGATAATTTTAATGGTGTGAAATGGGTGTGAAATTTCTTTCAATGACTCATTTTTCTTTGCTGGTTACATACTGGCCAGAATTTAACAAAGTTGCTGGCCTCCTAGACTTTTTCCGGCAATAATGCTCTCCTTCCCTCTTATCAATTTTCTTCAATAATAAATTTTCATACACTTTTACTTTGATTATTTATATTACATAATTTTAAAATTAATTATTTAGTTATTTACTAACTTATTTGTCAACATGAAGTTTATGTCAAATATTTTACAAAAAAAAAATTTCACCTGAGATATAATATTGTGTTGAAATTAATTAAGTTTGTTATTTGAGAAATTAAATTACAATGTAAATATTATCTTGCATTTATGTTTTGAATGTAAATTTAGTATTGAATTTACATTATCTTGCATTTATGTTTTGAATGTAAATTTAGTATTGAATTTGGATAAAGCTATCATATGGATTATTATTAAATTGATGATGTATTTATTGATTTGTTTGACAACTTTTAGCTTGATCATAGTTTGTATGTCAAGATATTTTGGAAGGTTCTATGACAGAAACTGCAGCTAGCTGTAGTAAACACTAGACTTAGTGCACCTTGTCAGTATATAATTGTATTTTCAAGTCCGTATAAAATGAAAAATGGTACTTGTCTGTTTCATGTCCACAAAATCAATGAAACATATCTATTTCAGAATTCACACAAAGAAAAACAACCTAAGTATGATCTTTGTCTGTTATTTTAATTTGACTTTTCTGAATTAGATAACCTTCCGCTTATTGTAATACCCTAATTACTCTAAGCTTTACCTCATGCCGTAAAGTAAAGGTTAATTAAAGTTCACGACAATTCTAAGGCTTATACAATATTGTATATAGAAAGAAATAGTAATTCTAGAAGCCCGATGAAGGAATAAGCTCAAAAACAGGTTACAAAAGCGCGAAACGTTCACGCGAAGCTACCATCTTAAGGCACAAGACATAGATACAAGATAAGAAGGCATAAAGAGATATATGAATATAATAGTCACAAGATACTAGCCTCAACCTGCGAAGTTTAGGCCGACTAGTTATATACAGAAATACAGAGTTTTGAATGTTAAAACAGTTTATACAATGTCTCTCTCAAAGTAAGCCTCTAAGGAAAATATAAATACAAAAGTGAGAGCATTAAAGACAAAAGAAATCAAAAGACAAAAGGTGATAGAAGATCCTCCGCCCTGTCACTACCACGCAACTCACCAAGGTGGGTTACGATCTGCATCTGAAAAACAACAACAAAGTATGGAATGAGAATCGGAGGTTCTCAATATGGTAACAGTGTCCAATAATGTACGATATAAGACTCCGGGACGCCAGAGATAATCCTAGAGCTTTATATCAATCATAGTATTCAAACGTATAAAACAAGTAAATAAATCCTTAAACAGGTCATCTAACTTAGGGGATTTCTAATCTAACATTTACACCGTTGTCCCACAGCCTTCGCCATCCTAACCGCCATGCGATCCTATCGCCACCGCCTCAATCCCAGTAGAAATCACAAGTAATTCATACAAGTAAAGCACAAGTAATTATTATGTATAGCAAGTAAATCAAGAAGCAATTAAGCATGTTATACAATTAGGCACAGTATGCAAGTAGACAAAGCAAGCAACCATATAGAAAATGCACATGATGAATGCCTTCCCTATTGGCTGTGATATCACGTTGTCGGTTCAACTGCCAACCCGACACATCCCATGGAGATGTTGCCTTTCGGTCACGAATAAAATGGGTACCCTCGGGATTTCTATGATCATGTCTTTTTCTACAAAATTCTGATTTCTATGAAATCTATACCGTTTTAAAGCTCTTTTAATTTTCTTTAATTTGATATAAAATTCAATCAATTTCAAATACTGTAGCTCAAGATATGATCCACCAAACTTGACCTAAAATCTATTTTTACCAAAACTCTTAAAAACTCAATTTCACCAAATCTCTCAATCCAAAACCAATTGCTCTACATCCAAACCAATCCTAATTTATCTAAATTATATTCATATACATTCCAATTCCTTCCACAACCTACAATTCACATTTTCATCCTTTTCACACCTAATCATCATTAAATATATAAATCTTTCAAACAATATGCAACAACATCCACATCAATAATTCCTCATACATAAATTCATCACTTACCACCCATCATTATTATAATAGTCATCCACCACCAATCATAACTCAACATCGATAATTCATCATCATACAACATTAACTCAAATTCAACACTAATTATAAACAACAACATCACTTCAACAATTATCAACAATCAATCCAATCCTATCCTAAGATCTACTAGCCTAAGTGTCCAAATATATTACATATTACATAGAGAAAACCAAAATCATATCTTGGCCGATTCTCAATATGCACCCAACACCAAATTTGAGTCCAAAGCAAGCCTCCATTCACCACAATTCACCAACTCAAATCCAATGCTCCAAATCAACACCAACAATAAGAATTTCAAGTTATACACAAGTAATATACCCAAAATGAATATCTAGGGTCTACAAAATACCAAACCACAAGGGTTTCGAAGTAACTCACCTTACCCAAAGAAAATAGGTGCGAAACACAACAATACTCCAACGCTAGATCATCCCTAAACAATCAAAATCACAAAACTCCTTCAAAATCCAAACCTAAAAATGTGAAAAATGTTAGAGTAGAGAAAAAGAGTGTGAAACATAATTTCTTACCAACAATACTTAAGTTAAAATAACGGGCTCGTCAAGAGTTTTGCGTGGCCACAAACGCCACGCAAATTGGAGTAGTGTAACTCAAGATACAAGTAAATGAATGTGAGTGTGAATAGTGCCACTCTCCTTCTTCTCCTCTCAATTCTCAGCTGGACTTGATCCAACCAATTAGCATTTTTGGCCTGTTTGGCCCAATTTTGGGGCAAACCTTTAAAATTAGCACTCGGTTTTCAACTTTAATTAATTTTCTAAGTTTTTCTATAATTTTTTATCATCTCGCACAGTATCGGATAGAGTTAAGTCGGTACTGTCGGTTAATTTATCAGTACACATTTTCACGCAATTTTTCGCAGAAAATTACATTTTCTAACTCAAAAACATCTACTGACTCTAAATATCATATTTATATTTTCTAATTAATATTCTAAATTTTTGAACCTATCTTAGACAATTAATTTATTATTATTTTACGTTAATTAATCGGTTAATTATTTTGGGTTCTTACATTTAGACTTATATTAAATAAGAAAGTTTGAACATTTGATGTTTATAATTAATTATCATTGTATTTGAGTATATTCTTATCACTATTATTAAATTAGAATTATTTTAACTAAAAAGTTATTATTTATACAATTGTCTCTTGTGGAGTTATGGATGCTCTGTTTACCACTGAGCTGCAAAACTCACTCTTTTATTCTTTCATTTTTTTTAGATATGGGCCTTGATCCTAACCCAATTTCATCAGATTCACTCTAGTTTTTGTTTGAGTTGGTGAGCCCTTTATTGTTCAAGGGATGATATTTTGTATAAATAGTTTGAAAGTTCTTTAGACTTGTTAAACCACTCCATATGACACACGCAAGATATGACCTTAGTGATTTGAAATAAGTTGTCTATGAATATTCTAGTAGATAAAATTAAAAGACCATGCTTTACTGTAAATATTGAAGTAGAATTTTCTGTAAATAAGTTGAGTATATATTAAATATGTTGCCTTTTAGTATTATTGAAAATTCTATTCATTTTTATTTTTTATAATATCGATTTTTGGTGCTTGTCGAAAAAGATTTCCTAAGTGCCAGTCATGGCCAGATTAGGTCGTGACAAAATCAATGAAACATGTTTGTTTTAGAATTCACACAGAGAAAAATAATCTAAGTGTAATTTCTGTTTGTTATTTTGACTTTTCTGAATTAGATAACGTTCCGCTTATAATTATATTAAATAAAAAAATTTGAATGTTTGATGTCTATAATTAATTATCATTGTGTTTGAGTATGTTTTTAACTAAAAGTGGAGTTATTTTAACTAAAAGTTTATTATTTATGCAATTGTCTCTTGTGGGACTATGGATTCATGAGATCCAATTTTTAATTTTTTTTTATTCCTTTGAATCTTTTTTTAATCTTTCGGGTTGTATCAAAATACCAAATAATATCTACAAATACTAATATATAATATATAGATATATATACTATATTTATAAATATATATAATATAATGAATATTATATTCAAAAATCTTATATTCAATTTGGAACCATCATCTGCATCCAGAAAACCGTATGCTTTGGAAGAAGTTTGTACAGTTTGGGAAGGGGTTTTGATTGATAAAAAAATTGCCTCTGTAACATGAAGAAATCGATCTTAGATATGAGCTTTGATCCTAACCCAACTTCATCAGTTTCGCTCTAGTTTTTGTGTAAATAGTTTGAAAGCTCTTTAGACTCGTTAAACCGCTCCATATGACACAGGCCATATTCGACCTCAATGACTTGGAATAAGTTGCTTGTAAATATTCTAGTAGATGGAATTAATAGACCATGCTTTGTTGTAAATATTAAAGTAAATTTTTTTATAAATAAGCTGAGTATATATTAAATATGATGCCTGAGCATGTGCTGCCTTTTAGTATTATTGAAAATTTTATTCATTTCTGTTTTCTATAATATTAATTTTTGAGACTTGCTAGGAAAGATTTCCTAAGCGCCAGTTATGGCCAGATTAGATCGTGACAAACACTTTGTTTAGATAGATGATGAAAAATAGAAGGAAAAAAATTGAGAAAAAAAATAAAAGTAGTAGATTTTTTATATATGTTGTTTGGATGAAAAGAAAATAGAGAAAAAATTTCTTTTGTTTGGATAGAAAAAAAGTGAGTAAAAAAAATCATAATGGAGTAAAATTATATTAATACCCTTATTTATGTTATATGTAAATTAAAGTGTGTATTAAATGTGAAATAATAAATTTATCTTATTATAAAATAAAGTATAATTTTATTTATTTATTTATTTTCAATGCATTTATAAACATTATAAAATACTATAATTTTATATATTTGATTTAAATTATTTATTTAATACGTATAATGTTTAAATGTGAATCTCTATTATTTTAATATATTAAAACTATTAAAACTAAGTTTATATTAATAATTGTTAATAACAATATAATTAAAGATAGTATTGGAAATACATAAAAGATAACATTGTTTTCTTTGTTTTTTTGCTGTGATGGAAAGAAAATTTTTTTGGTAGGACCTATAAAATAATTTTTTTTGATATTCAAATAAAAAAATATACTTTTTCATTTTTTTCTCTCATTTTTTCTCAAACCAAATAATGGGTCTAAGTCATTTCTTGTGTCACATATAGAAGAAGGTGGTCCAAAACAACTACTAAAAGTGTTCACAGACCAGGTTAGTTTAAGTTTAAAAAAAAATGAGATATGAATCGATTAAATTTTAATTAGTTTAGATATAAAATTTGTTGTGAGTAGATCCAAACCGATTAAATTTGGGTTGAATTAGTTTAAATAATACGGTATCTGATTGAAAATGAAATTTAAAAAAACTAAAAAAAAATATGTAATAGACTAATAATAAATAAAACAAAATAAAAAGTGATACATTATCGAAGTTATATTTAAAATAAATATTATAATTTGTGTTAGAAGAGAAAAAGTTATATATATATTATTTTTTAAAAATTAATATAAATCTAATTGAATAATGAGATTAATTCAAATTTTGCAATTTCAAAATAAATACCCAAACAATCAGATTTAATCAGGTATTACAAGATTGCACCCGATTAATCATTGAGTACAAAACCAACAAAATTGAGTTAGGTTACTTTTGATCGGATAATTGATTACGGTACTGTGAACACTTATAGCAAACTCGTTTTGAGAGGATAAAAGTGTGTTGAAATTTTTTAAACGCTGTTTTTTTTATGTTTGGCAATCTTTTTCTTCTAAAAGCAGAAGTGATTTTGCAGTTTAAAAACGCGTTTACTAGAAGCAAAAAATTGTTGCTTCACTTCAACGTGAGTTCACCTTTGATAATCATTATTAGTTTTTTTCAAAAGAATTTTCATATTTGTTTCAAGTAATTTCAAATATTTTAAATTTTTTTTTTCAATTTTTAGTACTTTTTTTTATATTTTGATTCTTTTATTAAATTTGTTATTGTAATTCTATTATAATATGAATTATTGATCTTATTTATTAAAAAGAACAAAATAAATAAAAAATTGATTATACATAACAATAGAGTTATAAGTAATAAAATTTTACCATCCAAAATAATACTAAATTAAACAACATTATCTTGTGAAAGTGTGAAAATGACTCACCTCAAATGCCACTCTCTATCTTGAGGGGTATATATATATATATAGGAGAATTTGATAAAATATAAACA
>NC_029792.2:113144940-113146142 GCF_000816755.2 Arachis ipaensis | reverse complement strand
TACAAACTCACCAAACTCACTTCTATCCAAAATCAATTTTATAAAATCACTTTCATTCAAACTCCAATTTAACCAACTCTGATCCAAACACACAGAAAGTCGACCCGAGCTAATCATGTACCACATCATCAACGGTGAGTTGCCTCTTCAAATCTAATTATCTATCTAAAAGTGATTTTAACTAATATTATCCAAACAATTTTATTTTATCAAAATCAATTTTAGTATAAAATTGTCAAACATAAATCATGTTGGTACAAACTCACTTCTATCCAAAATCAATTTTATAAAATCACTTTCATTCAAACTCCAATTTAACCAACTCTGATCCAAACACACAGAAAGTCGACCCGAGCTAATCATGTACCACATCATCAACGGTGAGTTTTAGAAAGCGCCTCTTCAAATGAGGCGTTTGAGATGCTGTTGTTCTGACACGTTCCGCCACGGTTCTATGGGTTTATGTTGATATTCGCTTTTACCTCAGGTCATGTTCTTTATTGCAAAAGTTACCCTATAGTTAATATTAATTGCAGAAATTATTTTTTTGGGTTTGTAATTGTTAACTCATAGATCGATCTCGTTAGTTGTGATATAGGCAGCCCAATTATTTCTTTTTTGGAAGTTTAGGATATTTTTGTGGGTATTATTTTTTTCGAAACGAAAAAGTCGAGGGCTATCAACTTTCTTAAATTTTGGCCAGCATGTAACCAGCAAAGAAAAGTGAGTTATTGGATGAAATCTTACACGAATCTCACACCATTAAAACCATCATTAATGGCTATTTGATGGCTATAAATCACAAAAGTTACTGGCCCCTAACATTCCTCTTTTCGAAATACTAGGATTGTTTTGTTGATAAGCTTTAAATATCCATTTAGGAATGATGAAAAATAATGTGTTTTCAGGTAAATAAATATTTCAACTTCCATTACCAGAAAAATAACTATTTCAACTTCTATGAGAGAGAGATTCAACTTCCATTAGAGAGAGAGGAGTGAGAGAGAAATTTTAGAATCGTAGTAAAACTTAACAAACACGTAGTAAAACTTAACAAACACTCTTCCATGCTATTCACTATACCAAATTCAGCATTAAACTCTTTTTGGAGAATGACTGAAAGTCCTTAGCCCAGTTTTAACAATCATAAAATTAGTAGAAGGCAATATCTAAAAATCACAAATTATAAATTATTGTTGTTA
>NC_029792.2:113136973-113144868 GCF_000816755.2 Arachis ipaensis | reverse complement strand
GTTTTTTGTTTTTTGATAGTTGGTTTCTTCTTCCTCTTTTTCAGTGCTGTCACTGAAAATTAATAAAGTATGTTAATTATCTAATTTTAGATGTGGTTCATGATTTACAATTTCACACTTTCTGCCAAAATTGTTAATTTTGGCTTCTTGATTAAATAGTAATTTACAATTTCACTCTTTCTTTCGTTTTTTCCATGCACATTTTTCTTGTCGATGTTCTTTCTGGCCAAATGCAATTTATTATTCTTTCTTATTTATTTATGGTGGTTATATTTGTATTTCTTACCCTTTTATTTTTTACTATTTATTTATAGTAGAGTTAAATTTTGATTCTGTTTGGGATGCATACTTGAGAGTACAAATACAAGAATCACTACAATCTTCATCAAATTATTAGAAGAGAATTCAATGCTATAATAATAATGATCCATGTTATATATGTTAAAATTATAAGAAGAGTACAAAAAGAAACTAATTTTATAAACTACTTATCGACTAAAAATCACTTTTTATATCAGTTATTATTTTTTTCATATATATGATGGATCATTATTATAGCATTGCATTCTCTTTTAATAGTTTGGTGATGATTGTTGTGACTCTTGTGTCTGTATTCTTAAGTATACATCTCAAACAGAATCAAAATTTAACTCCACCATAAATAAATAGTAAATAATAAAAGGATAAAAAATACAAATAATAAAGAATATGCAAAATTTATTTTATTCCGACGACTCACTGTTCAAAGATATTTTAGATAGGGGAGATAGAGAGGGGTATAGTATCTTTTGGAATTCCCATATTTATGTTTAACGGAGTAGTTTTAACTACTTTTAGAAACCACTAACTTTGATTAATTGAAATAATAACTAAGTTAATTACCAAAAATTAATTAAATTCATTTGGATGTTAAAGAAAGAAAAAATTATACATTGTACGTATTTAAATTACGTTTCATAAGCCTTGAGAAACTAATTTATAAACTAATTCGTTGAGCAGCAAAAGTTCATTACTATATTGATGGGTATTTTTTCCATGTTGGGCTTTTCAATTTACTTATATAAACTGAATGCTAATCCTATTTAATCTTATAAAATTTACTGCTATTAAACTAGTTACTATGAAAGTGGATATAGTTGTTCATATTTTCAGAAATTTGGATTTACTGTAGAAATTTTCTTTCATCCCTCGAATTATTGATTTAAGCTTTGGTTTTATTATATATTGTTGTTATCTTCTCTTGCATGATCATAGCAAACTACTCAAACTTTGACTAGGAAGACCTTAAATAATTGATCATTCATGGGGCATAAATTGTAATTTTCAGTAGCAGTTACATAGTTAAATTTATTCACATTGCTCATAAGATAGGCATCATCTTGTGGCATTCCTCATGGATCATATATTCTTGAATCTAGTTATATAATTTGTTACTCTTGATGTTCGTGTTTGGGTTTACAACTTAAGACATTAAAGAAGGTCGCAGGAACATTATCTAACCGAACCAAATATATATTTATCAGTTTCTAACCAGGAAATCATTGATTTAGTATGGTTGGACATGAGTGATTTCTTTCAATTATTAATGATGAAACTTTGGAAATATTCTGAATCTGAATTTAAGTTTGACTTGTTAAATATGCTCTATGATTGACTTACTGAATATGCTGTATTGGTATTTTGCTTAGTAATGTTTAATTTAGTTACATGTAGAGACATTTATGAAACTCTTTTTATGTTGTTTGACTTCTTGTGTGTCAATTATATAAATTATTTTATCTCTCTATTTTATTTGACTTTTTTTTTTGAATTCTTTTTACGTTGTCTATGACTTTGTGTCGCAGGCATTTAGTATACTATGAAGCATAAACGTAATATTTTCGGACAATCAATCCTTGAAGAGCTACGAAGACAAAGGGAAGACATAAACTTGAGTTCGGAACATGGTAGGGATGAATTTTCAGAGACGGAGATGTTAAATCAAAGTGGTGTTGATCTACCAGAACCTACTGCACCTAAGAATAAAAGAGATGAAAATGAGCCACTGCTTGTGAAGCTCAAGGTTAGGTTTATTCAAACTCTAACTTCTCTTTTCGAGCAACTAGGAAATAGTATTGGTGTCAAATTTTGTTATTCGAATGCTCCTATAAAGTAAAATACATATGTTACACTGTAGCTTTTTTAATATCTTTTTAAACAAATTAAGAGGCGTTGTCATCTTGGAGTGGAACTGATTTCAGCTGAAATGGTTACCCAATCCCTAATGTTGCTATTTATGTCTTGATCTATATCTTGAGCAGCAGTGTCTTTTAACATTAAATGATAGATTATTCTTTTCAGTTTTCATTTTCATTTTTTGGTTTAGCTTTACCGAAATAACAATATGTGACTAAATCTAGTTACTTTATTTTTTCAGTCCACTGTCCTGAAATCATGTGCTCCTTTAATTTGCTCCAATTAGTTCATCATAAGTTAAAAGTATTTAGTTTTTTATTAGGTGGCCACTTTGCCAAATTAGAGATGTTTATTTTGCCGATTTATGTGTTCTTCTAGTAGATGCTTTTTAATTTCACTAATCTCTAGTGAGTTTATAGACAAAGCCCAGTGGTGGTTGATTTTATTTTCTACAAGTTATACTTGTGCTGGCTAGTGTTTTTTCTCATCCTGTTTTTTAATTTGCACAACTCAGTTTTTGTTCCCTTTAGTTTTGGTTCCTTTTCTGTTTGCTCTGCACAAAGCATATTTGTGTTTTTCCTGTCTTCTCTTAGATTTGTGTAACTATAAATATATTTTAAAATTATTGGATACTGTGATATAGTGTTTTTGCTTATAGTATGTATACATTTTATACATGATCAAGAAAAAGTCATATGTGGGATAAAAATGTAACTGGTTGTGGTCGGAATTATTGGCCTTGAATTGGTTCTTGTTGTTATACACTTTGCTTTAATAATGTTATTTTTATCTTGATTAATCATGCATGGATAGACTAGCAATATACACGTTTACTTTGTTGGTAACCTCTTTTAGTGTAACGAAACCTTGAACCATATAATCTAATTTCCGGTTTCATTAAAGCCACACTTGTTTAATTAGTAAGTTCAGGATTCTATAGACAATTTCTTACCAACCCACCGTGCTTTTATTGTCGAATACTATATTTAGTTTGGTACCGATATGTGTATGCAATTTAGATTAGATTAGTATGCAATTTAGATTAATTAGTTATTTATATGTGTGCAATTAATTTGATAAATTTAAGTTTGTCATCTATGCCATTTTGTTTTTCTCTTTTTAATTTTGGTTTAGTTTGACTTGACATTCTTCCATTAATTCAGACACCTCTGCTGGAAAAATCATCTGACAGCGATTCAAGTTTGGGCCTTGAAAAAAGGTGAAAAAGTTATGATGGAGTTGGATGCAGATGGACAAGGTCGAGATAATGGCGCAAACCTTTTTGTGAGATTTCTTGGTCAAGTAGCTCGTCAAATTATGTTTTGTCCCATATCAATCAAAAGATGGGATAAGATGCCAGAAGATAACACAAAAAGATAGTGAGAACTTATTGAAGTAAGTTTATTTCACTTTGATGTGCATTTTTATTGATTTGTTGTCATTTAATAATTGATCTCCTCTATGAAATATTTCAAGAAAAATTTTGAGTTTGATTATGCTGCTGGCGTCAAATGGGCTCTAAGGATCTTAGGTGATAGATGGAAGGCCCATAAGTATAATTTACGAGGAGAATACTTCTTTCTTAACAAAAGAAAGGCAGAAAGTCTGGTTGCAAATCCCTCAGACATACCACCTGTTGAATGGACTACTTTTGTGGATCATTATATGGACCCTAAAACAAAGGTAAATACTTAATCTATGCTTTTTTATTTTTTCGTTGAATATTTATTATGGATATCTGGTAACATTTATTTACTAGTTTCTTGTTCTTGAAAATCATAGAAACAATGTTTGCAAAATGCTAGAAATCGTGAGAAGCTTATAGTTTCACATGCCGGTGGAAATAAAAGCAATTCTAGAAGAGCAACTCAGATGGTGTTATTTTTTTATTATTGAACCTATTACTGTTATACTATTTCTATAAAATTAGTGGTTTTAATTAAATTTGTGATCACCTTTAATATTCTATTTATTATATTAGGAGAAAAAATTGGGAAGACCTGTATGCCGAAGTGAGGTTATTGTATCAAATTTACTAAAGAAATATGGGAGTTATGTAAGCGGGAAAGGACAACAATTAGCTGTGAGTGTCTGAATTTTTTTTATATGATTGTATATTTTTTTATATGCCTTAATTATGCAAATAGTAGAGCATTTGCTTGAAAATCAAGAGCGTGCTGCCATTGAAGGTATTCATTCAAAAGTCTTGGCTCATCCAGATGATGCAATTGGAAAAGTTTGTGGTCCTGAGAACGGTAAGCGAGTATGTGGTTTTAGTAATGCTGCATGTCCCAGTGGTTTTGGTAAGTCCAAGCGCATCTTTGGAAGGGCAATATGCGGAGGTTCTGTCAGGGCATCGCAACAGCATGTTCAGATTTAGAGAGGCAACTTCAAGAAGCTAAAGATCAAGTGACAACTCTCCACAGATTTCTACAACAGAAGTACGGTGATGAAGTACATACCATCTCTGATTCTATGCCACACATTCAGTAGGATTGATGCACCTCATGTCATATTTATTTTAATCTTAAGTTATATCTAGTTTACACTGTTATTAGAAATACTTTTATTTTTTGTCGTACAGAATTATAGAACTTGGTTTTTGTTATTTCTTTACTATATATATGAACAATGCATATGCTTTACCGTTATTACTTAGTTTGCTATTTTATTTGTTTTAATAGTTATTATCGTTGCTTTGATGGTTTTTATTATTATAAAATACTTTTAACATGTTAGAATATATATAGAAATAAATATATGCAATAACAATTTAATAAAAATATTCAATTGGTAATTATGGCTAAGAATTTTTTAATTAAAAAAATTAGCTACGGATTTATGTGTTGGTAAATATCCCATTAATATTGGCCACGAAAAAAAAACGTGGAAAATAACATGGCCTGCCAAATATTTTTTGTACATATTTTCTTTTGCCACAGAAAAAACCATAGCTAAATAATCCAGCAATGTTTAGCCACAGAAAAAATGTGGCAAAAAAGCCCAGCCTGCCAATATTAGCTAAGAAAAAATTGTGGCAAAAATTATACTTGTTGGTTACATTGTCATTTAGCTACGGTTTAGAGTGTGGGAAATAATGTAAAAATCGTGGTTATTCAAATGTCTCCACGGACCACAAAAATGTGGCTAACAAGCCGAAAACCATGGCTAACTGATAAGGTGTCGCACTTGTTAGCCACGGCTATGTATTCGTTGTTAACGTTTAGTTGCCACAGATTTTCGTGATTTTAGCCACAGTTTTTTTCGTGGCTAATCACCGCATTTCTGGTAGTGTAATAATAAAAAATTTTCAACATGAACTTAGAGATTTTTGGATGTAGATTTCAAGTTCAACTGAGGAGAATTTAGTTATAACAGAAGAAAAGATTTTTAAAAAAGGCCTTTTAGAGAAAAGAAGTATACAAGTGTTTATGGATCAGATCCAATCCACATATTCGCGGTGTTTATCCAAATCCGATCCGAAAATTACGAATATGGATCCGATCTGCAAAGCTATCGGATCCGATCTGCACACTAATAGGATCAGATTGCGAATTTTGTGTAGGTATCCGCATATCCGCAAAAATAAAAAAAATAAATAAGTAAATATTATTTTTATGTTTTATTTTAACTAATAATTATCATATATGTTTTTATTATTTAATTTATTATTTAAGAAAAGTATGTTTAATATTATTTTAATAGTAAACATATTTAAAAGAATAGAAAAAATAAATTTTATTGATATTTTTTAATAAAAATAAGCCGATATCCGAGCTTAAAAACTGCAGATATTAGATCCGATCTGATGATTTTAGTGTGGATCGGATCAAAATTTGGGTCATATCTGATCCGATCCGCGTTCACCCCAATAGAAGTATATTCATGGTATCTTATATTAAATTTATAATTCATATCAGAACTGTTTTGGAGATTTCATTTTCTCGAGTTGTGAAGGTTAATGAAATGCTTTTTTCTCTGCCTTTGTAGAATACTTAAAAAATGTTCATTGTATTCATTATTTCTTGTTATGTTTTTTTCTATTTAATTTTACTGGTTTTCTAAGGCCTTGTCCAAGAGCTAAACTCAAATTTAACACATAAACTCAGAAGTTGTGTTAAAGAATAACAATAACAATAACGACGATAACGATAACGACGATATATATAAGAAGAAGATGATGATAACAATAACGATAATGATCATGATGATAATGATGATGGAGGAGGAGAAAAAAAATTCAAATGAGAAAAGAAAGAGGATGAGGTGGTGGTGTTGTTAATGATGACGATAACGAAAGAGAAAGATAACGAAGAAGAAGCGATGGCAGACACACGTGAATTTGAAATACTTGGTTGGACTTAGTTAGGGTTATAACTTAGATGTAGAGCTTTATTGTTATTTTATAAGTGAGACCAAGAAAAAACATGAGAGAAAAATTTAAAAATGAGAAATTATACTTTACTCTCTTATATAAAAATCCAAAATTTAAAAGATCCAAATTCTTATAATGATGAATTTTTTATTACATTAAATATATCAAATATCTATCTTCCGAGTACTTTTGGCTAATAATTTAAATTTAAAATATAAGTGAAAGAATAATAATATTTATATGTAACATTATCAGCGAATCATAACTAACTTAAGTTGGTACTTAAATAAGTGTCGAGAATTTAAATTTCATTTTGTGTATACAATAATCTTCAGCAAATCATCCACAAATAACGTGTCTTAGTGGATTATATTTAAAATCTAGTTTTTGATAATATTTTCTCTCCATTTAAGTTTTATTAATTAAAAAAATACTATTTATAATGATGAAAACATTTATTACATAATATCTATAAAATATTTAAAATGTGCAATATATAAATTACTTTCAACTAGTAAGTAGTCTCTTCTGCAATGTGTCATTTATAACATGTAAATAACAATATGAATTTTTATAATCTTATGAAAACTTTTTTTACTAACACCTGTAAATTATTTATTTACATAAATCTAAACACTTTAAATCATTTAATCCAAATATTCTTTTTGGTATTGAACCATTTAATCCTCCAAGTATGATTTTTCATTCTCCAATCTAACAACTAAAGAATGCATTCTTAGACAAAAAATACCCTATGTCAGACACCAATCAGAAAGCCAAACGCTCATGTCTCTCATATTCAAAGTAAAAACAAAAAAACATGTCACCCAGCTCAATTGAAATGCCAACTATACACCAAAAAAATTTAAAAAATTTCCTACATCATATATGTATATTATGTTTCCACCACACTGACAACGGACGATAATGGAATTACCAAAAGACAAGATGAACTTGACCGGTGGTCACAAATTTAACCTCGTTGCACGAACTTATTAGTGGCCAAACCACGTGTCTGGTTCATGGCGTGCCAGCAACACAAAAAGTTAGAGGCGTCCCATACGTCTCATCTGAAGAGGCGCTTCTTAAAACTCACCCATCATCAACCCCCTTTTGTCATCCAAACATTTCCCACTTCGTCGCAAAACTTTCATGTTTGGTTATTTTTTTCAAACTTAATTTTTTTTTGGGTTATGCTAAGTAACCAATGACTTTTTTGAATAACATGAAAAACGGGACCTAAAATTGGCCCAATTCAACTAAAACACACTACACCCTAATTTTTCCCCAAATCCCAATTTTAACCATCGTAATTTTTACTATCAAAATCCTCTCCTCCCCCCCC
>NC_029792.2:113126099-113136629 GCF_000816755.2 Arachis ipaensis | reverse complement strand
CCCCTGGTCATCGCGCAGTCGCACCCCCGCGTCGCACACTGTCGGCCCACACTCGCATTTGACGGCCCGGTCTTGTTTGCGCCGCATGCTTGTCTTCCGCCAACAACCCGAACGCCAGCGTTCTGTGTCCCTGTTCGCAGCCTTCAAAGGTCAGTCCAAGGCTAGCTATTTTTTTACTGATTATATGTTCATAAAAGTCTTTAGGTGATGTTTTTTTGAACGGTCGTGTTGCTTGTGCTCATTGCTGAATCTGTTTGACTTCCGGGAGTGTTGATAAACATAGTGACAGGTAAATGTTGTTGAATAGCCTATTTTTGTCGTCTTGTTTTTTAATGGTTGACTAAATTCAGGTATGTTCTGTCCCTGGGTATTAGGAAGTCAACAATTGGTTTCAAGCACATTTTTAAAATTTGTTGCAATATGAGTTGTTTATGCATTGTAAAAGGGATGATTATTCCACTACGTGAATGGATAGTTGAAATTTTTAACAAGAATGTGAAATTTGTTTGAGTCTTGTGACCAAATTTTTGCTTTCGTTAGTTCGCCTAACTTTGTATCACATGTAAATTGTCATTCAATTTACCCATTAGGTATGTTTGACTTTGTAAAAATATGATTTAAGTGGTTTCATTTGTTTAATTTTAGAATAATCTGCAAGCCAAATTATAATGTGGCAACACCTATCTGTATATACAGTTTTCGAGCTGGGTTAGGGTTGGTTGTTAGATTTTTAATTACAGTTGAAAGTGTAATATGCTTTTTCTATACATTATTACTTGCTTATTTTCTTACCTCTTGACCTTGGATGTTCAATTTTGACTGCTTCCTTTGCAGAAAGATTATTATACCTGGTTTTTTGTTGTTTTCCTGGTTACTCACATTGCTCACTACTGTTATTATACCGTTGTTGAGTTCCAATTTTGTCCCCTTAGAACATGGATGGTAATATTACATGGTGTATGGATGCCTGGATTAAAGCCAATAGTATGAAATCTGTTTGAGTTTAGGGACCATTTTTTAGCATTCTTTAATTCATGTATTTCTGTTTCATGTGATTTACTTTGAAATTCTATCCGTTAGGGATGTTTGGTTATGTAAGCCACTATGAGAAAAACATGAGAATGCCTTTTGTGGTGGTTTAACTCGTGACATATTATTTCGATTATGAATACTATGAAAGCCTAATTATAATTTCAGCAAAAATTATGCGTATAAGATTATGGAATTCGGTTGGTAATATTTGTTTGTGTTTTTAATCACAAATAAAACTATAGTATGCTAATAAATTCACACCTTTATGTCGTTAGTATGGTACCTTTAGACTGTGGATGTTCGACCAAGACTGCTTACTTAGCCGGATGATTATTTCACCTGGTGTTTAGTTGTTTGCCAGTTTGTTATATTAGTTGATTGTGTGATTGGTTGACTTTTTACGTTGTGATTGATAGTTGGTTTTTTTAACAATGCACAACATTAGTTGCTCTGCTAAGTTGACAAGGCGTCCATAATTATTGATTACTCATTTTAGTGCCATGCTGCTGTGTGTGTCGAGCTCTTGAGGTGGTTAGGTAGGTTTGTACTTCTAGTCATATGATAACGTGTAGTAAGTGGCAAGACTAATAATTTACTGGTTCTTAACAAGGAATAACGTATTCTGAGTATGATTTGCTGAATAGCATTCAGACGGGAAAAAAGGTAATCTGCGTTTTGTCGGTAATCAGTCTTGATTCTATTTGCTTATAATGTGTATTCTGTTTGTTAATAGAAATTAGTCGAGATGCGTTGTTCTCCATGCTATATCAACGGGATGATCACCCACTTGGAAAATATTAATGCCGATGCCAAGCTAGCAGAGATCGACACAATTGGGTTCGGATTCGTGAAGAGGATTCCACAATGGACAGTGAAGTAGAGTATAATGATACAACTAGCGAAGTCATATTATGTGGAGACAAATACACTTATAGTTGATGTCAAAAACATCCGCATTAATTTTGAGTTGATAGGGAGGGGTTAGGGATATGCTCCAGTGATAAGCTATTAATGTTTCCTTTTTAGTTTTTGTTGTATATAATTCGATTGGTTCCTTTTTACGTTTCGCAACAATTATTGTACATACTTGGGTGAGTCCAAAATGTAGGTGTTGACATACCCGAACTAGACAAGAATATATGGTCATCAAACAATAATTTAAAAAACAAAAACCACCCAGTTGCGCGACTGTGTATGCTTGCCCCATGGACACTGAAGCGGAACGGACAAATTTTAGAAGGCACTTAATATTGGTGGTCCTGAAGATGTTTCTATGCCCAACGAGTCAGCAGACCATATCTCCATGGCATATACCCCCAATTTTGTATGTCTCCAACCCCAGCAAATTCAAATGGGCACATAAGACATTCAAGTGGTTGGGGCTAGCAATAGAAAAATTCAAAACTAAGAACCATGAAACTTGTGGTGGCTGCATATTCTCCTGATGGTATCTTTAAATGTTTAACTGCTTATATATCCTACTTGCTTTTATGTTGCACCACTTAACCCTTTCAACCTTTCCATCTAGCTGTTATACTTTCAGCGATTGAAGCATGGTCCGCTAGATCGCTGTCTAGAACCAGAGCCATGGGTCATTGCATGGACTGCTGCAGAACTTGACAAGAAGGCAACTAATGTCCTTGTTGAGGTACTATCCCAGACGATTTATTCTTTGTTATATGCTAATCCAATTAACCGATGAGTAGTTTTTTAAAACAGGAAGAATGTTCCACCGGGGGAATTTGGATGATTACTTTCTAACCTCAATTGACATTTTCCTGTTAGGGTTCCATTGGAGATAAGGCAAAAGTGGTTGAGGAACCCAAATTTCAAAGCAAGAAGCGTGGAGAATCCCCATCCAAAAAACAATGCCGAAAAAGGGAATGCACGACTAGAGCAGTACACAAGGTAATGTGTCTGTTGGAATTTATAGTACTTACAACATTGAACCTACTAGTGGTTAGATAATATGGTAATTTGAAGTGTTTATTTGTAATTGCAAAACTGGATGCATGCTTCTATATCCTTTGGATGTTTTGTACGGTTAATGTAAGTGTAATTGTATGTCTAACATAGTAAGGTCATTGTATGAATTTCTCGATGGATGTACACAGAAAAGCAAGGATGGATTTGTTAAAAGCGGGCACCGTAAGTCATCCGAACAACCGCATCCAGGCTAGTTGAAGCAAAACTACCTGAAAGCCATACAGCGGCACAAGAGGTGAGTGCATCTTGTTGTAGATATAGGTTGACTTCATAACTTAGTTACTCAAATTAAATACTAATTTTGTTGGGGTTGGATGCTGAATATGTTTTTGTGCCATGTTAGATTTGTTGGATGTTCAAATCTCATTGTATGTGGGTGGATATTGACACAGTGATGTATATGTTTATCTTGGAACCTAGCTGGCCTATATTTTTAATTGAATTTCCTCTTGTTGTTCTTTATTTGTATGTGGAATTTGTAACATGCTCATTTACAACCCAGGAGACTAGGATAGGCACGCACAAAAAGCTGCTCATCGTCAGAGGCAAATCCTGCAAAGGCAGACAATAGCACCTGAAGCCCCGAAGCGCAAGGAGAGACCTGTAGTTGCTGCGGACTCCAACGATGACGATAATGAGCCACTTGCTTGAAGAAGGCGCCGCCTATTTCAAGACAACTAGAACCCACATGGTAAATAAGGAGGCAAACCCGTCAGCTCCACAGGAAAAGGATCCAATTACACCATTAACAGCACTTGTGCAAGTTACTAAATACGATTTTGACGGGAAAGTTCTATGGGTTAACAACTGTTGTATATGTCAATTGGTCATATCTTGTTTTTTTGTGATTTCAATCTGCATACTAATTGTGTTATCTAACTATAGTTGCATTCGATGCAGAGACTTTGTCTTGAACTTCGTGCAGCATCCAAAAGTTGAGAAAATATTGGTAAACATTGAATAGGGTAGGAACACAAGGCCAATAAACATGGAACTCCTCCAGACCGTCATGCCTAAGAAGTCATGCTGTCGCACACCTAGCCCTGGAAAGCCTAGCTTTTCTCTTGGATTGACACAGCTTGAGAAGTCATCGGCCATGCCCCCTATTACAACAGTACATCTGAGGCTTAAGAATGTCAGGTTAGCAGAGCATAAGGAGAACAAGGTCCGAGGTTGGATTCTGAACTCTTCCCTCAACAAAGAGGCACCATTGGCAACCTGGCCGCATCTTCAGTTGTCGATGAGGGATTTATGGACTTTAAAAGCACGTGGTTGGGTCAATAGCAACGTAAGTTATTGAACTCCATGTAGTTACACTCATTTTGTTATTCGTACACTTGATATCATGCTTCTTAATTTTACCATGCAGATCATTCAATGGATGTGCTACACATTTAACGATGTACAGGCTATGCCATTCAAATGTGATTTCTACTGCATGTGTCTGAGAATATTGGTATAAAGACTATATTTTTTTGTAATCTTATGATACATGTTGCATAATTGACTGTAGCTTTGACAACAAGAAACAGTGACACGATAGCATAACCTAGATTCATTCCATAATGGGCCACTTCCGGTGTATGAGGGCTTAAGTCCAAACTTCAGAGAGGATACCAGATTCTTTGACAAAGTGGAGGTAACCAAGAGAAAATGGGTGATACATCATTCTATTTTATGTAGTGCATGGTATACCATATTTAGATGAGAACATATTTGTCCGGGTTATTTATTCTACCTAGTTTACTAAGTGTGTGTGAATATGTTAGACATTGTCTCATGTGTTTTCTTCATGGACTCATTGCATCGTACTCATTTCATTTGGAAAAGGATTTATTTGTTCAATGCACCATGAATGGGGAAGATTGTTTCACTTGTTAAGGGTATGATCTGCTTGTCGTGCATCTTACACCATGCAGTTATAGTTGAACATGTTATTTGTGAGTTCTTGTTGCAGTGGTTTATTCCAATGTGTTCGAAATGACATTGGTGGATGTATGTGTTTGACATAGCAAGAAAAAGGGTGTTGGTAATCAATAGTCTGCATGATGAGGCACCCAACGATGAACGGAAGAAATTAGATGCATATGCGGTAAGCTAAGACACCCCCCTAAGCCCCATGTGCGTTTTTTATATATACACTAATAACAAAAAACAAAAATTGACGAAATATCACTGAGTATTTTACAGGGGCAACTAATTGAAGACATGGCCAAAGTGGCCATCCCAACATATGAACGCAGTACGAATGGTCCAAGTTTTGCATATGCCAAAGTCTCTATGCAACCGAACGGGTAAGTAGAACCAAGCAACACACCTAACAAATGTATCCATTCGTAATTGCTGTAACATTGATATCATCCTAATTGGACCATTCTTAATTATCTAGTTGGGATTGTGGTTTCTATGCCATTAAATTCATGGAGACATTGACTGAAGATTGTGTACTAGATGAATAGGACAATGTAAGTTACCCGGTCTCTTTGTTTTTAATTTGTTATTTGCGTTTCATGTTACTTTGACACTTCAAACATCGCCCTCACAATGAAAACACAATACAAGATATGCTTCGGTCAATGAGAATAGAGCTCATGGTGGATATTGTCATGAGAGCACACAATGAATCAATTGAACAGGTGCAAACTTTGTTGGAACAAAATTATGAACGTGTATGCCACAACCGTCCAAGAAACAAGAAAAAGAAGGTTAAATCACCATTCACAGCACCAAGTACTAGGACATTGATGAAACAGGTCGGAGAATTACCTGTGAGGAAGAACCAGAATGGGAGAAAACAATAGATGTACTTAGTTTTAATACCACAAATACGTTTTTGACATTGTTTACATGTTTTTGCAGTGAAGTTTTGTTACAACATACAGGATAAATTTTCATAGTGAATAACATTTTTAGTTCTCAAACTCCTCTGATTTTGTTCAAAGATATTAGCGACGTGTAAAAGCTAATAGTTAAGAATAACCATCTGGGTAACCAATAGAAATAACCATCTGCTAGCCTATTGAATCGAACATCCAGCCTATACTACTTATAACTAATCACACACACTACACCAAGACTATTACAAATAACCATCTGGGTACCAATATAAATGACCATCTGCTAGCATATTGAATCGAACATCCAGCCTATACTCTTGTAACTAATCACACACACTACACCAAGACTATTACTTATAACTATCTGGGTACCAATGGAAATAACCATCCACTAGCCTATTGAATCGAACATCTAGATTAAAATACTTGTAACTAATAACACACACTACACCCATACTATTCAAAATAACCATATGGGTACCAAGAGAAATAAACATCCGCTAGCCTATTGAATCAAATATCCATATTAAAATACTTGTAACTGATCACACACACACCATGACTATTCAAAATAATCATCTGAGTACCAATAGAAATAATCATCCACTAGCCTATTGAATCGAACATCCAGCCAAAAATACTTGTAACTAATTATACACACCACACCAAGGCCATTACAAAATAACCATTTGGGTACACAACATAAATTCATTTAACATTAGTCTACAACCAATCAAACCACATAAAAAATAGAAACACGCCGGCCACGTGCACGTAGCAAGAAGCCAAACTCACAGAATACCAATTTCATATACATTTGACCATCAACAACTCGGACTACGAAATAACCATCAAACATACATATTGAGTTAGAACAACTAACTAAAAGGACCTCTAGTATAACATAGCGGATTCATTGTCCAAAATACTCTAGGTATTTCAGAAAGAGTTTAATAGGGGGCATGCATCCACCAAGTCCTTGCGGACCAATCTGCCGAGCGGGAGCATCCAAATCTATGTTTCCACAAGATTCTACACGATTATCCTGAAAGAAACAAACTCAATCGAAAACAAATTATTATCGACATAATCAACTATGTACTAAAGGTGAAGCTTTAAATTAATTACGATACCTACCTGGTCTAACCTCTTCCGCTTTCTCTGTATGGATTTCTTGATCGACTTTTCCAACTCATATCCAAGCTTTTTACCTTTTGGCCGACCTTTTGTTGTTACCTTTGATGGGTCCTGAATGTCCTCTGTGGCCACCACAGAGAAAGTCTCTGTGGCGATGCTAGTGTGTACATTAGCGACAGTCTTATTCAGCAACTTCGCACGATAATCAACTAGTTTGACCCTTGCATCATCCAGAGCAGCATGCAACATGTCTACTTCATCGTCACCATTCACAAATTCCTGTGCAACGTTGTAAAGTGTGCACACAACCCTCTGAATAAGTTGTGGCTCTCGTCCGAACATCTCATGTCGTGGCTACTCTTAATGTAGGTGTGCTTGCGCTTTATTTTCTTGCACCGACGAGGAAGAACATAGCAAGAAGGCGCTTTATTCAGTTTGTAAGAGGAAAGTACTACAAGACAGTGGCAACACAGTATACCTGTACTTTCGAACAAGTTGTACTCATCAAACTTGTCGAATGGTCAAAATGGACATTATACGTAACATACTGGGTCTTCTCATAGGCTAGTATTTCCTTTTCTACTTTTACCCAAGCCGAGTCACCCTGTTCATAAAAGGCACGAATATTGCAATCAGCCTTCTTGCCAAACTCCGTTTGGACATCCCTAAACATGTCGTTGGTGTACTCTTGCTGAAATTGTCTCTCAATGGCTGAGCTAGTTGCACACGGGATTACTCCTCTCGAGTCTGCAGCATCATCCTCCAATTCCTTCTACTCCTTGTTTTCAAGCACATTGTCTAACTCGTGGATGAACTGAACCAAGCTAGTCTTGTAATGTAAGTATCCACCAAAAGAATGCATGCATACTTTCACTCCTTTGCGTACTCCTCATAGCAGCCCAAATTTGACCCTTGAAAAAGATCGGCACCCACATGTGTCGGTCCTCAAATAGGTCTACACAAAACAAACCACCCCAAAAATAGAACCCCGCATAAGGAACAAATTTTCAGAATAAAACACAAGAACATTACAACATCTACGTAATTACGATATATGATTTAACTTAAAAGACACTAACCTGATAGCCATGTGTTGTGATGTAGGTTGAACTCATCAATGAATTCAGCACAACCATCCTTAAAAGCCTCAACCGATTGAGATTTTCATATAATGTGATTCAACTCAGCATTCAACTCTCTTAGCCTAACCATTGAGCTTATACGTATATTTTTAATCATATGCCAGATGCACCAACGGTGGAGTGTATTGGGTAGGACCTTCCTAATTGCACCAAATATGGACCTGCACTGGTCTGTGATGATGCCCTGCAGTGCAGTTCCCATGAACTTCAGCCATTGTGTGAACACCCACTCGAAACTCAGGATCTACTTGCTGCCTAGCAGAGCACATCCTAACAAAGTAGACTTACCATGGTGGTTCGCACCGACAAAAGAGGCGAACGGAAAACCATGCTTAAAGTAAAAATAACCACATTTATGAACATCCAACTAATACAAAATAAAAAAAGTAAACAACATCAACGTAAATAAATTTTACCGGTTCGTGTTGTATGTGGTATCAAATGACACCACATCTCCATAGTATTCATAAGACGCCCTGCACCTTGCATCCACCCAAACTGCAGTCCAAAATTTGTAATCGTCGTCCACATTCACTGCGTAGAAGAAGTTCGAATTTATCTCCTTTATTCGCATGAAGCAATTCAGCATCTCCTTGACATCGGCGTTGACATTAGTGGATCGGAGTCTTGATGAGATGTAATTCCTGACATCCTTCTATGAGAATCCCAGGTTCAACAGTCCACCAACCTCAATAGTCAATGCTAGAAATGTCTTGTTGGGTCGAATGCGCGCCTTATCTCTAACCTCAATCATGCATTTCGCATGCATGGTCAACTCTCTATTCTTGTGGTAATGCATCGCCTTTTTAGTTGAACATGGGTGCGAGTGCCTTAAATCAGCCTTCAACAAGATCCAATCTTGCTTCTCCCTGTCAAACTTTGCATATATCCTTGCTCTACACCCCACAGCTGCAACCGTGTTCTTCTGTGTGTATGCTTTGACACGAGATCCACGAAAACCCTCCCGATTACAATGAATAGATTGGAATTGGTTCCTTTGTCATCTTGTAAAAATTTGTGTTCCGTATCTTACTTACAAAACTGACTTTCTTTGCATAGTTCACATAAAAATCTTGGGCCAGCTTCAAATGCTCAAACTGTATCCCAACTCTTGGTATTTCATCTTCGGCAAGGCAACTGTGATCCGATAACTGCGAATCAGTTCAAAACAGACATCATTCGATGAACATGAGGATTAATGGTCGATTCAAACATGCGGTTTGCGAAAAAATAACAATATACATTCTATGGCCTACAATCAAACATACACAAACAAACACAGACAAACAAACTAATTAGATACCGTACTATTAAACAAATTTCAAGTAAAAATATTTTATTAATACCTTTTCTAAGAATATCATTTAAAATTTATTAGGGTTAAGTTCGATTTTGGTCCCCAACGTAGAGGTCGAAAATCGGAATCGTCCCTAACTTTTTTTTTTTGCTACAAAATGGTCCCCAAAGTTTCAGTTTGTTTTAAAACCGTTCTTTTTACCAATTTTATTTTTTTATTAACAACAAATTATCCCTCACTAAAAAAATTATAAAATAAAACCAGCAGAAACACAAGCATAAGCACCACCACCACCACCACCAGACCCACCACCACCCACCACCTTCATCATCATCATCATCATCATCATCATCATCATCATCATCATGAAATCATAAGAATTCAGAACCAGAACCACCACCACCACTCCCCACCCACTGCCATTCCATCACCATCTGCATCACACCAACCAAAACTCAGAAAATCAACATTATCATTGTCATCCTCATCAGAACCCAGAACTCAGATCCAGAACTCAAACTCAGACAAACAAGAACTCAACTCAAAAAATTATCATCATCATCAAGAACCTAGAATTAGCAACAACAATACTCCAAATTCAAATTTCAGCAACAACAATGTTCCACAACAAATTTCACAAAAAATTCAATTCACAGAATTCACAGAAGAAGAAGAAGAAGCGGCGGGTATGGCGGTGGTGAAGCAGGGGAGGCTGCGGCGGGCGGTGGTGCGGCGGGTATGGCGGAAGAAGAAGAAGAAGAGGCGTCAAGAACCTAACAACAATACTCCAAATTCAAATTTCAGCAACAACAATGTTCCACAACAAATTTCACAAAAAATTCAATTCACAGAATTCACAGAAGAAGAAGAAGAAGCGGCGGGTATGGCGGTGGTGAAGCAGGGGAAGCAGGGGAGGCATGCTCGCTGGCGGTGGTGAAGCAGGGGAGGCTGCGGCGGGCGGTGGTGCGGCGGGTATGGCGGAAGAAGAAGAAGAAGAAAAAGAAGAAGAAGAAGAAGAAGAAGAGGCGGCGGCGGGCGGTGGTGCGGCGGGTATGGCGGAAGAAGAAGAAGAAGAAGAAGAGGTGGTGGTGGCGGCGGC
>NC_029792.2:113098411-113125871 GCF_000816755.2 Arachis ipaensis | reverse complement strand
GCCGCCGCCACCACCACCTCTTCTTCTTCTTCTTCTTCTTCCGCCATACCCGCCGCACCACCGCCCGCCGCCGCCTCTTCTTCTTCTTCTTCTTCTTCTTTTTCTTCTTCTTCTTCTTCCGCCATACCCGCCGCACCACCGCCCGCCGCAGCCTCCCCTGCTTCACCACCGCCAGCGAGCATGCCTCCCCTGCTTCCCCTGCTTCACCACCGCCATACCCGCCGCTTCTTCTTCTTCTTCTGTGAATTCTGTGAATTGAATTTTTTGTGAAATTTGTTGTGGAACATTGTTGTTGCTGAAATTTGAATTTGGAGTATTGTTGTTAGGTTCTTGACGCCTCTTCTTCTTCTTCTTCCGCCATACCCGCCGCACCACCGCCCGCCGCAGCCTCCCCTGCTTCACCACCGCCATACCCGCCGCTTCTTCTTCTTCTTCTGTGAATTCTGTGAATTGAATTTTTTGTGAAATTTGTTGTGGAACATTGTTGTTGCTGAAATTTGAATTTGGAGTATTGTTGTTGCTAATTCTAGGTTCTTGATGATGATGATAATTTTTTGAGTTGAGTTCTTGTTTGTCTGAGTTTGAGTTCTGGATCTGAGTTCTGGGTTCTGATGAGGATGACAATGATAATGTTGATTTTCTGAGTTTTGGTTGGTGTGATGCAGATGGTGATGGAATGGCAGTGGGTGGGGAGTGGTGGTGGTGGTTCTGGTTCTGAATTCTTATGATTTCATGATGATGATGATGATGATGATGATGATGATGATGATGATGAAGGTGGTGGGTGGTGGTGGGTCTGGTGGTGGTGGTGGTGGTGCTTATGCTTGTGTTTCTGCTGGTGCTTTGCATGATTTTGGGGAAGAAGGGATATGGGCATTTTGGTCTGAAGGACGGTTTTAAAACAAACTGGAATTTTAGGGACCATTTTGTAGCAAAAAAAAAGTTAGGGACGATTCCGATTTTCGACTTCTATGTTGGGGACCAAAATCGAACTTAACCCAATTTATTATTATACATGAATTAAAAGAAATCATAACAATGAGACGTGTGCTCATAAAAAGTCCCACCTAACTAGTTAGGCTTATATTAATTATTTATATAGAGCATGCATGGGTCCACCACATCTGAAGCATACATACACAACCTAAAACCAAGTCCTCTTCTATGCTTTGAAAAGTAAAAAAACTCAATATTAGCTGCTGTATTTTCCTTACATATGTAGCCATATTTGTTTGTGCATGCATGGCATGGGAGCATAGGGATGGGGATTCTAAACATTCTAATGGCAACCATGTGTAATGTTTTCTCAGTTAACACTAAACATATACTGAACCAATTTCAGTATAACATATTAAAAAGGTAACATAATAGTTTATCGGATCAAGTAAATAAATGTTCATCATCATCTTCTTTAGAACTTGATCTATGATTTATTACCGTTTAACTAATTACTATATTGATGGACAAGAACACCATAAAAAAATTTTGAATGAATTTCATCAAAGTATAAGAATGTTAGGATTAGAATAATCATCTCATTCATATGAAAATAAACATACGTCCCAATGCACCATCATACATTGCTTACTTTGTTAGACTTTTCACCTTCCACGTCGCAAGAATTGAGAAGATTGTCACTTGAATGCGTGGTATTGTCGTTGGTGAAGGAAGCTGGGGCATGACAAACCGGTTCAACAAAATTGGACTCCATTGAAGTGGCTGTGAGAGGTCACGTACGTATGAAACAGCAGCCGCAACTCTCCCCTGTATTTGGGCGGATCAGTCGGAGACGAAGAGGCGGTGACGATGGACGCGGTGGGCTGCATGGTGCGCGGGTTTGTGGACTGTGGGAAAAAAATTTAGGGGACAACGGGCTGCTTGGAGGTTGGCATCGAGGGAGGCGAGGTCGGCGGCGGATGTGTAGCAATGACTGGCGTCCAGCGGGGGGAGGGTTGATGGAGGGAAATTTTCGGAAAATATTTTTCATAAAAATACGCGTTGCAAATATAGTTTTAAACCGACAATTAAACCTCAATCAAAATTTAATTTGTTTGTCACTAAAGCAAACCCAATAAAATTAACCGAAGTATTAAATCTCGAGTCGTCTCTCAAGGAATTGCAGGGAAGTATGCTACTATTGGTTATGAGATAGTATATTTTTTGGGTTTTGAGTTTAATAAGTAAGGAATGTAAATAACAAGAAAATAATTAACAACTAAGAAAAGTCCTAGCAAGGGTTGAGAATCGGAATTTCTATCCTCATTATCAATATCAATTGTGATGGTAATTGCAAATTGCACTCACTTAGTTAACCTCTAACAGTTGAAGGAAAGTCAAGTGAGTGAATCAATTTGAGTTCACAAGTCCTAATAAAAGACTAGAGTTAGTAAAGCTCAAGCCAACTAGCAACTTTCAAACACCAATCAACAAAAGACTTTTGATAATTCAAGAGTCTCCAAATTACTCAATCCAAGCTAAGAATACAAAAAGCTAATTTAAAATCTAACCAAGCATTTTATCAAACACTTGGAAGGCACAAAATAAAAGCATAGAAAATTAAAAAGGAATAATAAATCTAAACAACCAATTGCAAGCATCAATGATAACAATTGAAGAAAGAAGCAATAAACATGAAACACCTCAAATTGCATTAAAAAGAAAATTGAATCTAACATGAAGAATTCATAAACTAAATTGGAAACATAAAGTAATCAACAAGGGAAATAAATAAACTAGAATGCTAGAACAAATAAAAGTATAAGAGAAACTAAATTGAAATAAGATAGAATTCAGAATTTGAGAAGGAATAAAACTAGGAACCCTAAAACCTAGAGAGAGATCCTCTCTCTCTAGAATTCTACATCTAAAACCTAAAAATTGTGTTGAATGAAGGTGCGAATGTTTCATTCCCCCATCCAGCTCCACTCTACAGCCTCTAATAAGTGTTTTTTGGCCTGAAACTGGGTCAAAAGAAGCCCAAAAATTGCCCCCAGCGTTTTCTGCAAATTGCAGCACGTGACGCTCTATCACGCGTACGCGTCGCCCACACGTACGCGTCGCTTAACAAAATCCTCGTCACGCGTACGCGTCATCCACGCGTACACGTCGATTGCCTGATGCGCTGATCACGCGTACGCGTCGTCCACGCATGCGCGTCGCTGCCAGCTTCTCCAAACTTCAATTTCTTGTGTTCCTTCCACTTTTTCATGCTTTCTTTCCATTCTCTAAGTCATTCCTGCCCTGGAAAATCTGAAATCACTTAACACACATATCACGGCATCGAATAGTAATAAGAGAAGATTAAAAATTAGTAATTTAAGGCCAAAGAAGTATGTTTTCAATCAAAGCACGGAATTAGAAAGGAAAATGTAAAACATGCAATTTATATGCATAAGTGTGAGAATAATGGATAAAATCCACTCAATTCAGCCTAAAATGTACCACGAAATAGTGGTGCATCAAATCTCCCATCACTTAAACATTAGCATGTCCTCATGCTAAGCTCAAGAGAAATTATAAAGAGTGAAGAGGAATGGTAGAGTTTATGAAATGTAACCTATCTATATGAATGCAGCTAAATGAAATGTAACCTAACTATAAACATTGCCATTTTTTTTAATAAACTAACGAGCTACCAAAATAAATCCGAATATTATTAAACCAGTAAAACCACAACTTAAACTAAATAATTCTAACTAAAAAAAATTTAATTTATTATCAACATAAATAAAAGATAAAATTGGAAGAGTTTACCATGGTGGGGTGTCTCCTACCTAGTACTTTTAGTTAAAGTCCTTAAGTTGGACATTTGGTGAGCTTTTTATCATGGTGGCTTGTGCTTGAACTCATCTTAAAACGTCCACCAACGCCTGGACTTCCAATAAGCTTCAACGTTCTCAAGTGAAGTCGCCAAGCCTTGATGAAGTTTCTCAAAAGCTTTGAGCTCCCAAAGTGGATCCTCATGTATACCGGGATCCCAAATCCTGTTTCTACACCCGTCTTCAAGTTGATCATCATTGTTCCATCTGGGTGGTAAGTAATCTGAATTCTCACTGAAGTACCAAACTCTTCTCTTAGACGCAACCAAATTATTGCTAGTCCAACCCTTGCATATAGCTCTTGACATCTCAACCTTGATGAGTCTTGATTTCCAACTCCAACCACTAAACATCCTTCGCTTACGCTTAATTCCACAAAGCTTCCTAAGTTGACCATCTGTTTCAAGGATACCATACTCAAGTGGGACAGTAAAGTGAATAGAGATAAGTTTTACCCACTTAAATGAAGGAGTAGACGGCAACCTAGGTAGAGAAGTATCCAACGGTCTTGACACAGCATATTCAACTCCCGTCCAACCTTGCCGAAGGACTTCCACTTCCACCTCATTCTCAGACTCAATTAGAAAAGGGTCTTCATATTCAACGAGTTCATTTGCGGATGTAGATTCATCACTAGGAAGACTTGATTCATGATCATCATCACCAAGGGAACTTGCTTCTTGATCTATCCCATCCAATTCTTCATAGGGAATATGCCATGGAGGTTGTGCACTAACCTCCTCAACATCAATTTCAATCTTCTTGGAGGAATACTCTACAACTCTAGATTCCCATGGAGGTTCAGTATCTCCTAAGTCTTCAACCACTTCTTCCTCTTCAACTATTACGGCTTCCTCCACTTGTTCCAATACAAAGTCACGTTCCTCATTGTCCACTGGAGTTTCTAGTGTCTCCTTCATGCTACGCTCTTCTATTGATTTTCCACATGTAGCCATGGGAGTACTTTGAGTGTCGAAGCGCAGAGAGGCTAAATTACCTACTACCTCGGTCAAGGTAGCTACAAACTCTAGTGTTGTCCTTTGCATCTCTCTTTGCTCTTGAAGAAGAACACTTAGAGTGTCATCCATTGGGGATTGGGGTGGATATGAGAGTTCATTACTTAGGAGGAAAGGTTCATGATATGAGGGTGGTTCATCACTCTCCATCTCTTCCACTTGTTGTACAACACACTTCAGTCCTTGGTTCTCACATGGGTCAAACTTTTGACAGATGGTTGCTTGAAGTCGATCCATTGCTTCTTTGAGACAATCCTTTGACTCTTGTTCTGATTGGCTAACATAATTAGGATCATATGGCTCTTGGATTGATAGATATGGACATGGTGTATATGGAGGTGGTGGTTCTTCGGAGTAATTATGTTGGAATTGGGGAGGCTCTATATATGGTTCATACGGCGGCTCTATGTATGGTTCATACGGCTCATAAGGTGGTTGGTATGGTGGATATGGCTTAGGATCATAGGGGGTGTTTGATAAAATGGGGCTTGTGAGTATGGTGGTTGAGGGTTATATTGAGGAGGAGGTTCATAGGTATATGGTGGTAGTTGTTGATTGTCACGAATAGGACCACCATATCCATTGTCTTGGTATGCATCTTGGAATGACTCTTGCTCATAGTGCATTGAAGGAGGTTGTTGCCAAGAGGGTTGATCAAATCCTTGTGGCTCTTCCCATCTTTGATTGTTCCATCCTTGATGCAAGCCTTCATTGTAATCTCCACTTCCTACAACATAATTATAACCAAACTCATAGTCAAAGGGGTGAAAATTCATAATAAAAAGAGAAAATAAAAACAAAAACTAATAAGAAATCATGAAAACAAACTCCTAAAACTAGAAACAACTAACAAAGAAACGAAAAGCAAACATATTCATAATATTCACAATAACCAATAATAAGGCACACATATGCAATTCCCCAGCAACGGCGCCAAAAATTTGATGGAGGAAAAATGTCGGTAAAGATTTTTCATAAAAATACGTGTTGCAAGTATAGTTATAAACCAACAATTAAACCTCAATCAAAATTTAATTTGTTTATCACTAAAGCAAACCCAATAAAATTAACTGAAGTATTAAACCTCGGGTCATCTCTCAAGGAATTGCAGGGAAGTATGCTACTATTGGATATGAGATAGTATATTCTTTGGGTTTTGAGTTTAATAAGCAAGGAATGTAAATAACAAGAAAATAATTAACAACTAAGAAAAGTCCTAGCAATGGTTGAGAATCGGAATTTCTATCCTCATTATCAATGTCAATTGTGATGGTAATTGCAAATTGCACTCACTTAGTTAACCTCTAACAGTTGAAGGAAAGTCAAGTGAGTGAATCAACTTGAGTTCACAAGTCCTAATCAAATACTAGAGTTAGTGAAGCTCAAGCCAACTAGCAACTTTCAAACACCAATCAACAAAAGACTTTTGATAATTCAAGAGTCTCCAAATTACTCAATCCAAGCTAAGAATATAAAAAGCTAATTTAAAATCTAACCAAGCATTTTATCAAACACTTGGAAGGCGCAAAATAAAAGCATAGAAAATTAACAAGGAATAATAAATCTAAACAACCAATTGCAAGCATCAATGATAACAATTGAAGAAAGAAGCAATAAACATGAAACACCTCAAATTGCATTAAAAAGAAAATTGAATCTAACATGAAGAATTCATAAACTAAATTGGCAACATAAAATAATCAACAAGGGAAATAAATAAACTAGAATGCTAGAACAAATAAAAGTATAAGAGAAACTAAATTGAAATAAGATAGAATTCAGAATTTGAGAAGGAATAAAACTAGGAACCCTAAAAATTATGTTGAACGAAGGTGTGAATGTTTCATTCCCCCATCTAGCTCCACTCTGCAGCCTCTAATCAGTGTTTTTGGGCCTGAAACTGGGTCAAAAGGAGCCCAGAAATCGCCCCCAGCGTTTTCTGCAAATTGTAGCATGTGACGCTCTATCATGCGTACGCGTCCGTCGCCCACGCGTACGCGTCGCTTGACAAAATTCTGGTCACGCGTACGCGTCATCCACGTGTATGCGTCGATTGCCTAATGCGCTGATCACACGTACGCATCGTCCACGCGTGCGCGTCACTACCAACTTCTCCAAACTTCAATTTCTTGTGTTCCTTCCATTTTTCCATGTTTCCTTTCCATCCTCTAAGCCATTCCTGTCCTGGAAAATCTAAAATCACTTAACACACATATCACGGCATCAAATGATAATAAGAGAAGATTAAAAATTAGTAATTTAAGGCCAAAGAAGCATGTTTTCAATCAAAGCACAGAATTAGGAAGGAAAATGTAAAACATGCAATTTATATGCAAAAGTGTGAGAATAATGGATAAAATCCACTCAATTCAGCTTAAAATGTACCACGAAATAGTGGTGCATCAAGGGTCCAGCGAGAGGAAGAGAAGATCAGAGGCTAGCTGCAGAGCCTCAATTCACCAATGAAGCACGCGCCGTTAGAGGTGATGAAACGTGTAACTGCACAATGTGAAAACCCTAAATTTTTTAAATTTGAAATTTGGTTATTATTAGATATTAATTACTCATGCCACTAATTAAATTTAGGATTAATTTACTTTTTTAACTCCATTGTTCATGTAACACTCTGTTACCCTAAGTCTTACCTCTAGCCGTAAAGCAAAGGATAACAAAGTACCACGATTGTTCTAAAGCTCACACATTACTAAATATAGGAAGAAGTAATAATACTAGGAGCCCGATGAAGGAATAAAGTTCAAAATCGCATAAAGCGGATTTACAAAATGCGAAACATACACACACCGTCAAGGGTATTTTTGTCCAAAAATTCGGGAAATGATGATTTTAAAGTGTTTCTGAACGTTCGGGATGATTTTAATAGCAAAAAAACGTCGGGGACGAATTTGATTTTCGCCACTTACCTTAGGGACGATTTCAGTACTTAACCCCACACGATAACTAAGAGCGTAAGACACAACATACAACATGAAACTTAATAACAATAGTCAAGATAAATATATATATACAAGTATGATAACCATAGAGTACTAGCCACAGCCCGCGGAGTTTAGACCGACTAGTCATAATACAGACATAACAGAGTTTTGAAGTTAAAACAACTTATACAACTTATCTCTTAAAGTAAGCCTCTAACGCAACAACAGAGTATAATAACAAAAGTGAGAGAGCTACATCATAATAACCAAAATACAAGATAACAAAAGATCCTCCGCTCTGTCACCATTCGCAAACTCACCGAGGTGGGTTGCGATCTGCATCTGAAAAACAACAACATAGGGTATGAGAGCCGGAGGTTCTCAGTATGGTAACAATGCCCAATATGTAAGAAATAAGGTTCTGGGACGCCAAAGGTAATCCTAGAATTTCGCATCGAAAACAGATATTCAAGCTTAATGAAAATAAATAATTTAAACCATAAACCATAAACAGGGTAATCTAATCTTAGGAAATTTCTAACTAAAACTAGTCACACCGCTGTATCCTACAACCTTCACCAACCTAACCTCCTCACGATCCCATTGCCGCTGCCTACCTGACCTCCTCAGCACCAAACAATCACAAATATATGCAAACAAGTAATACACGAGTAATATTCATGTATAGCAAGTAATTAAAGAAGCAAGTAGGCATATTATACACTTAAACAAACTACAAGTAATCAAAGCAAACAAGCACATAAGAGATGCATATGATGAATGCCTATCCTATTGGCTTGTAATATCACTTGTCGGTCCATGAATGCCAACCCGAAACATCCTTTCGGATGTCGCCTTTCTGCTACGTCCGAGGATATAGCGTCTGGCACGCTTTTGTATCGTTCCGAGGATATAGTTCCTGGCACACTTGCATTCTCCAAGGATATAGTGCTTAGCACAATCTTGCGACAGAGAAGGAAAACAACAACATATGTTTCATCATAAATCGTTCTAGGGATATAGTGCCTGACATACTATCATTCCAAGGATATAGTGTCTGGCACACTATCCACATCCAACAAGTCCATCAACCTCAAATCATCATCAGTCATCACCATTTCTCATCTCAATCCACTTTCAATTCTCAAGTCTCAACATTTCAAGGATATAGTGCCTGGCACACTCTCCTTCAATATCCATCAAGCTCATCATAATCATCATCAGGTCTTAATTCCACAAGTTATCATCCACTCACAAGTTCTCAAGCCATTTCCAATACAACACTTCACTAGTTCACCCACAACTTCAGAAACCTAAGTCTCCATCTTCTAAACTCATACAGAAAATTACCAATTTAGCTCACTAACCCATCTCTATTAGTCTTAAAGTCTAATTACTAGTTAGCAATCTTAAAACAATAGATAAAGAAGTTTGGAAGCTAGAGAACCCTTGAAAAACGAAGAAAAATAATTTTTCAGCAAAACAGGGGCTGTGCGTACGCACACCCCCTACCATGCATACGCATAAGGTTAAAAAAGGACGTCCGTGTACGCATACAATACGTCTGTGTACGCATACAAGAATATTGGACCATTTCGCGTACGCATACTTGGGCCGCGTACGCGGGAGTGCTGGACAGAGGCCACCATCCGCGTATGGGGTGCCCGCGTACGCATACACACCTCAGTTTGCAGAAAAATGTCAAGTTGCAGAATTTTCAATTTTAAACACCAAACTTTAAACGTTCATAACTTCCTCTACAAAAATCCATTTTCATCAAACTTTATATCAATTTAAAGATCTTTAAATGAACTTTAATTTAAGAAAAATTTCAACCAATTTCAAAAACTAAGGCTCAAGTTATGATCCATCAAAGTTCACCAAAAACTGGCTTTTACCAAAATTAACTAGGTTCTCAAACTTCCAAAATTCACAACCAAACCAAACCAAGGCATACCCAATTCATTACAAAGCACTACCACATACTACACTTTACCATTTCATAGCTCTTCAAACAACTCAACACACATTTCACTCAATATTTTCTACCATAAATCCTCATAATTATCATTATTCAATCTCAATCTCAATAATTAATACCAATCACCAACAACAACATCATAATTCATCAATATCCTTCACCAATCATCATAATCACAAACAATAATACTCATCATATTATCATCTTAATTCATATATCACACATTCCAACACTCCATATCATCCTCTTCATCATCAAACATAAATTCACATATAATTAGTCATACACCAACATCATTCAATCCTATCTTAAGGTCAACTAGTCTAAGTGTCCAAAAATATTACATATTACATAAAGGAGACCGAAACCATACCTTAGCCGATTCCCACGCAACTCAAAACACCAAGCTCAAGCTCAAAGCTCCAAAACCATCAAACTCACTCCAACAAACATCAAACCTCAATTTAACATCATATAACATACCAACATCAAACCTAGGGTTCACAAAAACAACTAAACACAAGGGTTTAGTGAGACCTTACCTTACCCAACGAGATTAAGGGCAAAACCCAACAATATTTCAATGCTAGATCACCCCTAAACAAACAAAATCACAAAATCTACTCAAAAATCAAACGTAAAATCGCAGATTCCATTAGGGCAGAAACTGGAGCTTGAGTTTTGAATTCTTACTAGATTTTCTTAGATAGAAACGAAGAGCTCAACGAGAGCTTCGCATGGCCGTAAATGTCTCGTCAATCAGAGCTCCGTAGCTCAAGTTTTAGCAAAAAAAAAAGAGGAGATGAATAGTAAAAAGGGTTTCCTTCTTCACTTCACAAGTTTAGCGCCTCTTTCTTTGTTTCTTGGTGAAAATGAGCTGAATGCTCACTAGTTAGGGTATTTATAAACTTGGGTCCAACTTGGTCCTGATCCAACCTGCTAAGTGTTCTTGGTTCGTTTGGCCCACTTCGGGCCAAAACCTTTAAGTCTAAATTATTTTTGTCATTTCAAAACAATTAATTCAATTTTCAAAATCTTATTTTTCTCAATATGCGGTTCCGGTCAGACTAGAACCGGTACTGCCAGCTTAAACACCGATACGTATTTTTACAAAAATTTTTTGTAAAAGATACTTCTTCCCACTCAAAAAAATTATTGAATTCAAATTTCACCTTTTTGTTTTCAAAATATCATTTATATTTTTGAACCTATTGCACCTATTGCAGACAATATAAAATTATTATTTTATTAAAACAGTTATTTCGATTATTACAGTTCACATTGTTCAGCAATATTCTCTACCTATACTTTTTCTAATTTTTTAGGAACTCTGGTCTTTCGCGTCTCTCAAGGTTATCTTTATTAGCATCAAAATCTTTGGAGTGTCAATTTAATCGTTTACTCTAAAGAAAAGTCAAAATAAATATAAACTTTTTTTTTCTAACAATGGAGTTTTAATGCTCCAAAGTCCAAACGTATACGGAGCATTGTATCCCTTGCCAAAATTAGAGCGTGAGGAAGTAGATTGTTTACTTTTGCAGTGGCAAAAAATAAATAAATGAAACAAGCCCTTAAAAGGTTACCAGGGAAAAAGCCGAACGGAAAGGGGAATAGTGGCAAAAAATAAATAACAGAAAAAGAAAAATAAATACATGGCATAAGTCCCCTCTCCCCGTCTAGAAATCTCCGGTTATAAAAAAAACCAACTCTTACACGGTTGCCCGAGGATTATAGGTCCAGTAAATACTAAATACCCACTAATGTATTCCAGAAGATCATAAACGACCAGAATATTATCTAGAGTTAGAAATTGCCTGGCACCATTTTTAATTCTGTTCATTCTTCAAGAACATACCGGTTCCTTCTTGCCCCAAATGCTAGTCTCTGTATGGCAACACAAAAAGAAGCATTCGGTTATGTTCCTGGAACCTTGTAAAATTTGAAGGTATCCTACCCTTAAGAGTGCATTGGATTGACTTCCAGTTCCAGGCCACAATTTTTTTTAGGTGTTTGCATTGATTTTTTATATATAAAAAAATTATGTGATTAAAAAACAGATTTATTCCAAACACCCTTTAGTCAATTTTCTAATATTTTTATTCCAAACTTAACATGAGGTACCGATACTCTTGTGAAATCAAGGGTACCATGGTATAAAAATACCGAGAATTTTGATTAAATGCATGCAAGTAGTGATCATTATCGCTTTCTTAACTGAAAATATCTGGGAATACGCTTTCAAACCAGTGAGGAACCGGATGTATGTTGGCTTCATTGATCCATTGGTAGGTATAGATCTAATGTTTGGAACTAAGTATTCAGCAACCTGCAAAACCATTTGATAAAAAGTAAAATGAAGAATTGACAATGAATGAATTTGACAAAAGAGAAAAGCAAAAAAATGTAACTGAGATACAAAAGCCATACACATTAATGACAAATCTATCTATATTCATCATATTAGAAAGTATATGGCTAAATGGTAACTATTCTACTATGAAGCACAAACAGGAATACAGAAACTGAAACTTAATGACACTCAGCTGTATATTGGAAAATAAAAAATAAATTAAAAAAGCCTCCCTAAACATGCTTGGACACATCCAAATATCGTCACATGTGATATGTTCAACCTTATCTCGACTAAAAAGCCAGATAAGAATGTTGAAACACCTCAAACACAGTGTGTCAATAACTTTTTTTTCGTTAAATAAACATATTTCATACAAAAAGTATTCTGAATTTTAGGTTAAGTTTCAAAATTGTATCCTTGGTGAATAATTACTCTTTACTTATTTCATTCATGTGTATGAATTTCTACATAGATAATTAAGTAAGTGTTCCAGTGATGAACCTAATCATGAAGGGGTTTATTTAAAATATTCACATCCATATCATTCTTTTTGCATGAATTAGTTCGCATTAATTCTCAGGGCTTATTATTCACAAATATGAAAATCTTACCACTTCGGCCGGTTCAGCCAAGACATTGATGAAAAACTTTGCCTGTAAAGAACAAATGTCAGTGCGTCAAACGAGCTAAAAACATAAAAAAGATGACTTAGTTTCATATGTACCTGCTTTGTATTAGCACCAGACATGAGAAGATCCGTTGTGACCATTCCTGGCTATAGTAACAAACAAGGGAAAACAAAATTAAGAGTAAGCCATAACTGTTCACGTGGAATACTTAGCAGTAGTAGCATTGTGAGTTGGTGAGGTAACATAAACACTGGAGCCATGATGCATATTTTTGTAGAGTCCTACTACATGAATCGAGAGACAAACTGATAGAGAAGCTAGCACAACAAAACGGACTTTGGAGATATGACTTTTGTAAGTGTATACGTAAGACAATATTGGAATGTAAATTTAGCAAAAACATGCACAACATGGAAGCATATGCTGACACCCTTTTAGTAGGGCAAGCCTTACACATCGAATTTGTTGATTTTTCTCATCAATTGATTATTAGGTCAACTATAACAACGGCCCCAAATTGGAAGAATTTAGATAAATAAATTTTCTTTCAAACATACAAGTACTCATGCAGCCATCCCCACTATTTAAAGGATTTATAAACACAGAACTTACGGAAAGGTTATGCACCATTACATTTTTTACATCTTGCATCTGCAATTCTGCCTGTGAAACATGAAGACATCCACAACTGTAATTCTTATTTTATGAAATATATTGAGAGAAGCAAAAAACTACAACGAATGAAGAAACCTTTTTATAATGGAGAATTTTAACTTTGCAACTTACACCTACAACAAAATTTTCTTAACTTTTTCGTGTTATAATTTTTGTCAAACTGATTTCTCCTTTTCTCTACTAGTACAAAAAATTTGTAATATAATTTCTCATATTTTTTAGAACTTATAGCGTTTAAAAAAGACAAGGAAAAACAAATGATCTAGCAACTTGACATGATTGCGAATAAGAATTATAAATAGTAAGAACTTTTAAGCATATAATACGCTTCCTAAGTATCACCAGAACAAGCATGGTCAAGAAGTGACAATATATATAGAAAGTCTCAACTTGTAAAGATTTTGTCAGATGCACCACACTTCTCTTGGTTGCTCCATATGCAGCAAACCTAAGAAAAGAGGAGAAAATTGAGAATTTTCATCATGGCATGTATAAAAGCGCTGGTAACTTTGTAAGAACATTCACTGCAAAGACAATAGTAGAATTCAGGATGCAATTATTGGATTTCACAGAAGAAAGTCTTTTAATTTACACCACCTACAATTTGCTATCCTCTGGTTTTAAAAGTGGTGGTATAGATTTTAAAAGATTAACATAATGAAAAAAGAATAAATCACCATAACTACCCATAAAAGATGAAAATCCCGACAAAACTATCCATGAAATATCAGCTAACTTTATACCCATAAAAGATGGGCCCTATTTGACAAAAGTACCAAAATGTTAAATTTGTGTTGACTCCATTAAGAGACTACTTAAACTCCAAAATTACTCTTTCCATCATCATCTTCGACCTCTCCAAATTCTCACCTCCATGGACATTGTCATTTCCCTTGGACCCCAACCACCACTATCACCCTCCCTTCCCCTGTTTCTTTTCCTTTCTACAATTCAAACCAGACCCCGCCGGCACCTGCAACCCTTTGTCGTTGTTGCCGTCGCTCTTCTCATAGTTGGAACTCGCCACAGAATCACTGCCCTAAACCTACCATATGCCCTCTTGAAATCTCCAAAAATCACAAATCAGCCACCATCCTCACAAATCATAAACAACTACAATGGATCCTCATTCTATTCACTCACATGAGACCCATAATGACCACCCCCTACCTAATCAACTAACCTTCCTGAGCTTGGGTATCTTCCAGGACGATGGAGTGGACGACCGCAATGGAGCCAGAGAGGTACTGAGGTTGAGGGATAGGGTAACCTAGCCAAGGGAAGGGTTGCAGACGGTGGTTGGGTTGCAATTGCTTGGGGGGCATTGTTCAACATTTTGGAAGGGAGAGGGAAGGGAAGAACAATTGCAAGGAAGAGGAATATCATTAGCAGTTTAACATTATGGCTGAGAAGAACCCCAAGAATCTCATTACCACAACATATTCTTCCATCCCCCTCTTGGAAAACAAAACAACAACAATTTGAAACTCTAGGTTCATTTTTTAGAAATCAATTGAGTGTATTATTGGAGAGAATTAGTGGAATGAATGTGGCGTGTAGTATTATTGAGTGTGAATAAAAGCTAGGAGATTACCGCAATTGTAGTGTTAAAGAAGATGAAGAAAGAGGTCGAAGATGATGATAGGGGTAGTTTGGTAATTTAATGTACTACACTGGCTAGTCTCTTAACGGAGTCAACGCAAATTTAACATTTAAAAACTTTTGTCTAGAATCTAGATACTAGGTGACTTTAATTCTTTCATGGGTTGCTTTGTCACTATTTTCATTTTTCATGGATAGAAAATGATAGTTTATTCATGAAGAAATAACTCATGGTTTATCGCTTTCCTTAAATATTCAATTTACAACTAAATTAGTATCCCAATACTGACTGCCTTATAGCTTAGAAAATTATTTTATGAGTTGTTAATAATCCCAATACTGAGCGCCTTATAGCTTAGCAACCTATTTTATGAGTTGTTAATAATCACATCATAGTACACTCGAAAACTTTCAGAAAAAAGGACCACCATATAAAGTCAATCATTCATATTCATAGAAACCATAGAAAGCCATCCCTCACAAGTTTGTTTATCCAAAAAACATCAACATATCGACAAAAATGATAGACTGATTCTTCCACCCCGGTCCGCCCCACCCCACCCCATCCGGCAATGGCCACAGTGTGACTCCACACGGCCCATCACCTAGGAACATATGCTGTGTTTTGCATATATAGTTTCATTTTCACTTCTCTTTTCTCTCTCTTAACATATATAAGGACCAATAATCTCTTAACATATATAAGGACAAATGGAACACTTCAACAAAGTCAAAAGGTACCTTGGAGTTGGTCTACCATCTGAGCCTGCACCATCAATATTGAAAATATGACCTCCGCGAGGCTGGCTTGCCATCATCTTTATTGCCTAAATAGAAACTCAAGATCTATGCATAACAATGCACCAATATAACTCATAGTCCCTCTTGGATGAGAAATAGTTTACCTCTCGGCAACATATCATCAAACCGAGTGTATTTGTTGTAACCACCTCACTGCATTCAAAAAATAAGAATTTAAAGAATATAACCTATCATGTCTACTAATAAAAGATGAAAATGTTGATAAAACTACCTACGAAAGAACGAAACTCAATTTGTACCCATAAAAAATGAGCTCAGTTTCACAAAAATACTCATTAATTTGCATTGACTCTATTAAAAAACTAATTGTAATATGTTAAATTCCCAAACTACCCTTCTATCATCTTCAATATATTTCTTCTTCATCTTCTTTAACCCCACCATTATTATCACTATTATTACCCGGGAAAAAAAACTAAGAAAGAAATCAACATCAATAACAATTTATCTTTTTCTTTCGCTAATTAACAAATTAACATGCTCAGTTTTTCTTTTAATAAATGAATAGGTTACCATGATTCTAGCTGTTTTACATTAACAAATGAGCTTCAAACCATGAACATGTTTATAGGATTCTCATGCAATCAATCATACGGAAGTACAAACATAAATTCTAGGTTGAGCAAATCATATGGCATATAGAACTCATGTAAATCAAATCATAAGTACAAACACCAATTCCATTCCAGAAAATTAAACCATCTAGCATATAGAACAACACTAGAGCACAAAATGGATGACCCAAGTACAGTATTAGCTCAGATGAAGATTATTGAAACACCCATCATAAAGCGACCTACAGATACCCACAGGCTTAATCACTCTCCGACTCTTGCTGCCTTCTGTTGATATCATTCAGTAAAGTTTCTTTATGTATCAATTAGGATAAATTAGAATCAATTACAAATGATTATGTTCTTCTTTATTAGGTATTGTAATTATGAGTAATGATTAGTCAATGTATATAAATATACAAGCTGAGGAGTTCAGACCTCAAGCTTTCACATTATAATCACTGTCTAAACATGGTATCAGAGCATAGGTTCTATCAAGGTCTGTTTAGTTTGCAGTCACCACTGTCTGGCAAAGACCCATTCACACTGCTCTTTTTCTGGGAAAACGAAGTCTATATAGTCAAGTTCAGAAGATTTAAGTCAGTCACCAGGCAAAAACCCACCGTGAGAGCTCTCCACGCGCCATCTCTAAGTCCACGCGCCACCATCTGGAGCAACGATACCAACGAAACCATAGCCGTTGAACTCGTCGGGGTTCCGGGTTCCGTTGCCCTCACCAGTTGTCGCAGAACTAGGAAGTGCCGACACGTTGAACAACGTTGCTCAAGATGGAATCAAAGCTCCGGAAGGTGGCACGTGGACTCCACATGCTGGTGGACTGTCCTGGCAAAGACGGCATGTGGAGGACCCTCCGGCGGTGGGTTTTTGCCAAGTAACTGATCTGAGCCTTCTGGATCTGAACTTGGACTATACAATATAGACTTTGTTTTCCCAGATAAAGAGCAGCAGTTAATGGGTCTCCTCTGGATAGTGCTGGCTGGACAAAAAAGGGACCTTAACAGAACCTATGCTCTAAACACCATGTTTACATAGTGATTATAATGTGAAAGCTAGAGGTCCTGAATTCCTCAGCTTGTAGATTACACTAACTAATCATTACAATACCTATTAAAGAAGAACCTAATCATTCCTAATTGAAACAAAAAGAAACTTTACATAATTCAGTAATTTATTCAAATTTAAAAGAACAACAAGCCTTAAAAACGGGACACCTAGGATTAAAGGTGTAATTGTGTAAATAGCTCACATAAGATCTTCATCTGAGGCCTCAGCAAGCGGCTTATAGCTATATGCATTTGATCCAGCATTATTAATCTGCACAGTTCACAATAAAGGATCACGAAGAATTAGAATTTAGTATTAACATTGACATTCAGCAGAAATGGGAGAAATGTGTATCAATAAGTAATCGTCGAATTATAATCAGCAGAAGGATATTTGATAGAGAAGGGAAATGGAAAGGGGAGGGGGAAGGGAGGGGGGGTAAAGAAGTAGCTATGCATATAATCAAGACTTTTCCGTAGATGGATCAATGAGTTTATCCATTTCTATGAAAATTTGACATTGTTTTAGATTAGGCCTCAAGTGTCTATCATAGCATCCTCTTTCATAAGAGCTTAGGAAAAGGCAACATATATTAAAAGTTTACAATAAAGCATCATATGGGCAGAGTTGTACAACAGAGCACACTAATTAATAAAGAATTAAACATGTTTCCATGTAGCTGGTGGTAAATCTAAGAGGTCTAAGGTTCAGGTTCCACTGAAAGGAGGTAATTGGTAAATAATGGTGCTTATGTTTATATAAACAAATATATGGATATAAAATGTAGAATCTGATTTGATTTTCAATATAAATATTGATATTATTGTTTTACATATAGCTCATTAAATAATGATTAATAATTATATTATATTATATTATACATTTATAATATATGAAAAAGTTCATGTATATACCAAGTTTCAGAATGCCTCACTATACATTTAGTTAAAAGATTGCATGTGTAGTACAAATTTTGTTTTGAGATTAGAATGGTAACATATTACCAGCCAGGCCCATAGTAGATCTTTCATTTCCAAATTTGACTTAGTCATGATTGTTCTTGTGCGAAAAAGAAAATGTGAGGTAGTTTACCATAAAATTAACCGAGTAGAACATTTCATAATACTTTTAGCACATATTTTAATAAAATACACGGTATTGCACTACAACAATATTGAAAACCATATTGTGTTTAAGATAAGAAGCTTAATAATTTGTTTATATAGTTCTTTTAACAATTAGAACTAATAAAATCGAATCCAAAAACTTGTCTAATTGAATATGCAAAACAAACAATTACAAAATGAAAAAGAATCAGGCATTAATACCCATATGTCAATGTATCCCAGCTTTTCTTGAGAAAATGAAACTAAATTCTTGACATCTTCTGCATTTCTGACATCGCATTTAGATCCCTGAAAGAAACATAAATTGATGGTGAGAACAAATCAGACATCTATAATTTTTCACAGATGTTCTACTACTAAAAAGAAAGTTCAAGAGGAGGTACCCACACATGCTGCTCCCCAAATTCTACTTTCAGGCTCTTCACAGCAGTCTCAACCCTTTCATCTGCTAAATGAAAACCAAGAAATAGAGGAAGGTAAGACACAGAAATAAGATAAATAGAATTTTACAGTCACAGCTGATAATCAGCAGTAAGCTAAACTAAAATTCAAATCAGAGCAGAACTACCAAGGGCATGGACTAAGAATAAAAGAAATGAAACATATATAAGAATAAAAGAAATGAAACATATAACTGTAAGTCATTATCTGAATGAAAATGAACATGAAAAATTAATGTAATAAAATTACTGGATTATTCTGCTCCTCTAATGGCAAGAACTAAGTGGAACTTAACACTAATTATCATGCACCATCTTCCCCAAAAGGTTAAGCTATTAGAAGAAGGCACAAAAATAATATCTCATGCAAGCGAATTTTGGGCTACAGCTTGTGCTGAAACATGAAAGTAATCTTGTTTTATTAAGAATAGCAGCCAGTAAGTATTGAAATTTAGGTCACTTAGTCCTACACGATAGAGGCCATGTTGCGAACCATCTCTTAAAGCTTAAGGTCTTCTTTTGATAAAAGCTTAAGTCTTGAGTAAAAGACATGAATGATTTTATATCAACAATAAAATCATTTTCCAACACCAAAACAGGATCAAGACCTACATAAACTAATAAACAGCATATGACTAAAGCTCCTCAAAAGAATAGTCAAGAATAAAAGACAAATAAATCCGATAATTCTAAAAAAATAAAACAACTATTCAAATGTTGTTCAATTTTTTTTTTTACTGCATCCACCAAACAATGATAAGAAAAGTTCAAATAAACTATTAGGAAACCAAGGATTACTAAGGTGCAATGCTGGAAGAAACAGAAAAGGCAATAGTAGAAATCGGGTAGGATATAACCACATAAAAGAGGACATGGAGAGTGATCAGGCAGGAAAGAATGAGAATCTCATATATATATGCTTTTGTATGGAAATTATCACTTTTCAGTCATTGGTTATTACTGGATTTCTATCAGGACCAAACATTTTCGCAATTATGAACAAAAAAAATGAAGGAATGAAAAAAACATGATTGTAGCTGATTAAATCATGTAAAGTTAACATAAGTAGTATTGTAGTAAGGGTATTGAGTCAAGTATTGAATCATGGAAAAAGCTAACTGCAAAGTTGATACATATTAAAACACCAAGAGTTTCGCCGCACATGATCTTGAGCATATTATGACATTGTCTCCAGCTTTAAGAAACTCCTTTGCCAATGCATACCCTATTCCTGAATCATATGAATATATATACACAGTTAGAACAAATTTTTTTTTTTGTTTTTTTTTTTGGGGGGGAGGGGGGATCTAACCCATGCCCTACATTATTGATTTCAAAACATTTGATACATGAATCAAGAAAGGAAAGATTCCCTTAAACAATAAATTATTAATTTCAAAGCATTAGATAGAGTATAAATTTAAAAGCAAAACCCAAAGAAAATTTATTATGTTGTGTTTTTGTTTTTGCTTGTTTAGAATCACAAGCTACTTAATCAAAGCTTCTGTAAACCCATTTGAGAGTCGTTAGCTCAAGCACTGGTGCTTGATTTGAAGCTCAAATAGTTTAAAACATAGTTATATTTCAGTGAGAAATTTGAGAAGGAAGTTATTCATTCTCTTCAAGCTATAATCAAGATTCGCAAGGATCTTCTTGAAAGAGACAAAATTGAAAATTCCCTCTCTACCAAACAGACTAACAATACAACAAACAAGAAGCAGCAAAAAGTGTTGGGTTCTCACCTAAAAGCTCCGAAGCCATGTTTAGAAGTACATTCTAAACTCTATTTCATAACTTCCTTCACCTCTATAAAGTTTTGTCCTTCCTTTGGCAAGAAAATTGATAGTAAGCATAGCTCACTCTAATACTAAAGAAGCTCGCAGTGTTTATTCTTCCCAAATTCTTTATCCTTACACGAAAGTTAAGAACCAACACTACAACTTGAAACCCAAAAGGCTAAAACTCCTCCCAAGAATCATACAGTTAGTACTTTAAAATGAGAAATAGGCTCCTAATTATGAATGAGTTCTTTTACTAAAGAAAGAAATCGACCCTTTTGGCCAACATTATTTTCAGAATTTAGTTTTGATATACATGTGTATTCAATTACACTAGGTAAAAAATCTTTATTGGCCAAATGTTGGCCAAAAATAATAAATTTTGTTCATGTAGCATTGTCCTTTACTAAATTAAGTATCTAAACACAACTTCAAACATCAGCAATCAAATTACACATGCACTTTAGAAAGCAAGTAAAGAGCAACATTTGAACCGTTTCAAAGTTGGTCGATAGATATGTAGGTGTTTATATCTCACTAAGACGCAAACCATTAATTTTGTCATCAACAATTTAAATGGGTTAATGGTTAGTTTGGTTCAGAAAGTAATAGAAAAGAAGCAAAAACTGACCTTTGGTTGAGCCAGTTATCAAAACGTTGTAAGGAGGAATCATTGGTTCTTTATTGAGCGAGGCCGCTGCACTGAAGGCACGAGAGGTTGGATTTTTTAGAGCGCAGCGGAGGGTGCCACGTGACATGCAGGTGTTTTGGCGGGAAGCAACGGTTGGGTAACTGAAACCGTTAACTGAGAAGGGAGAGAACCGAAGCGGGTGATTATGGCGATGTGAAGAAAGGGTTGGAGATGGGAAGTTGAAGGATGAGGAAACGGTAGTGGAAGCCATTGAGGATGGGGGAATCGGAAATGGAAAAGAAAACGGATAGTACTGTCTGTATTGCTCGAGTCTTCCCATAGGCCCTGTCGCACTCGCACAGCTTTCCCGTTATCGCCACGCGCTTACCTTGCCAGTACAAGCACATCACGTATAGGCCAAAAATTTTAATATGTGTATTTGTAATTTTTAAAGTTAGTAGTGCTTTTAAAAGTATTTAAAGATAAATTTTTAAAAGTTGGTTTATATTTATTAAAATTAAAAAGACTTTTTTTTTTTTTGAATTAAAGAGCTTACACACAAGGTGGAGCATTAAAAGACAAAACAGTTCAAGCCAACAACTCTAAGTACATGACAATCCCAGTCATCTTCGGCATTGCCCTCAACAATCAAAGGGTTCACTACCAAACTATTCATCAGAGAAATCAAAGGATCTATTCATAATTTCCTTCACGCTAGAGGCTTGATTTTTGAAGATTCTATCATTCCTTTCTAGCTAAATTGTCCATATAACAGCAAAGAAACCAATGAACCACCGCTTCCTCTCATCCTTCCTCACTGAACCAGTCGTCCAACTTTGAAAGTGTTCTTTTAGTGAGCCTGGCATTGCCCAAGTCCTCCCAAGAGCGAACAACCAAGCACTCCACACCTGCCAAGTGAGTTCACACCCAATAAACAAATGAAACGCAGACTCTACATGCTTACAGCATAACACACACATATTATCATTCTGTTCAATAATGCCTAATCTACACAATCTATCCTTGGTGTTCACCCTGCCGGCCAACACAAACCAAGAAAATAGCTCGATCTTTGGAGGAACGAAACCTCTCCAAATAGCACTAGTGAAACTATAGCTTGTTATTTCCTCCGAAAGAACTTCTGCTTGTAGCACCTGCACAAAGGAGTTAGTCGAAAAAAATACCAGATTTATCAAACTTCCAGATCACTCTATCCTCTCTCTCACTTGTGAGCTTAACTGTGTGTAACCTCTCTCCTTTATTGAAAGCTCCAAACCCACTCTAACCCATCCCAAAACCCACAATTCCCTATAACAGATCCTTTAAGGTTGGAGACCGAAAAGAGTTTTGGAAACACATCTTTCAACATACCCCCCGGTAGCCAGTTATCCTCCCAGAATCGGATTGTTTTGCCATTCCCTACCTCCATGGACAATCCTCTGATCATCTTTTCTCTCACATGTGGCTCTCTGATTTGTAATTGACAGATCTCCTTCCAAGGACCCCCTCTTGTAGGTATTGGCTGGCTACTCAGCATCTCAGAAAGGTTCATGTTGTTACAGGAGCAAACAACTTTCTTCCATAAAGGACAGTCCTCTTTCGAAAATCTCCACCACCACTTAAAAAGTAAGGCTGTATTTCGTACCACTGTATCACCAACTCCCAAGCGTCCTACTTTTTTTGGAGCCATTACTATCTCCCATTTTACTAGTGGCATCCCATACCTCCCATCCTCTTTACTCCATAAGAAACATCTTTGTAGGGAGATCAACTTCTCCGCCACTGCCTTGGGCATCTTGTACAAACTGAGATAGTAGATAGGCAGGTTATTAAGAACCAATTTAATGAAGACGAGCTTACCCGCCCTATTGAGCATCTTTGCTTTTCACAGACTCAGTTTTTCTTCCACCTTGTCAATCACAGGTTTCCATGTCTTAACGAGCCTCGGATTTGCTCCCAAAGAAATGCCCAGGTATCTGACTGGGAGGGATGCCTCCTTACATCCCAGTAAATGGCACATCTTCCGTGTCCAATACCTCTCACAATTAACCGGGATGAAACTGGACTTCTCAAAGTTGATACTCAACCCAGACATCATCTCAAAACATCGCAATAACCATTTGTAATTTCTGATAGTCTCCTCCTCTGTAGGACAGAATAGGATAGTATCATCAGCAAACTGCAAGTGCGACAACTCAATGTTATCCCTCCCAACCAAAAGCGGAGAGATACAGTCATTCCTCACGGCCTCCCTAATCATTCTATGAAGAACATCAACAACTAGTACAAATAGAAAAGGAGAGAGTGGGTCTCCTTGTCGTAGACCTCTTTCCATTTTGAAAGGCTTAGAGGGGGAGCCGTTTATAAGAATTGACATAGATGCAGAGCACACACATTCCTTTATCCAGGCCCTCCACCTAAGGCCAAATCCCATCTTGTGCAAAACAATATCCACAAAACTCCACTTGACCCTATCATACGCCTTTTGAAAGTCCAATTTAATAATCGCTGAGCTCCTTTTCTTTACCTTCAGCCACTGCACGGTTTCACAAGCAATCAGTGCCCCATCATGTATTTTCCTGCCCTTCACAAATGCACTCTGAGTCTCCCCGACTAAACCTGGCATGACCTTTCGCATCCTCCGAACCAACACCTTAGAAATGACCTTGTACACACAACCCACCATACTAATCGGCCGGAGATCTTTTATTTTTTTGGCTCCAACAAACTTCGGTGCTAGCGCCACCCAAGTGATATTCGAATCCCTAGGGAGCACTGCTGAATGGAAAAATCCCATCACTGCTTCAGTGAACTCCTTACTGATATCTTCCCAACACCTCTTAATGAAATTCATATTATACCCATCGCTTCCTGGTGCTTTGGTTGACTCACAATCCCACACTGCATCCTTTATTTCTTCCACAGATGGCATCAACTCTAACTCTGTTGCCTGTTCCATACTTATCTGCTCTACCAGCCCGTCCCGGAACCCTATAACAGGCGATGTCTCTTGATGGTACAAGTTCTTATAGAATTCTCGTATAGCAACCTTGATCCTGCCTTGATTCCGTACTAGCCTTCCATTGAGCATTAATGCATCAATGCGATTGTTCCTCCTCCTAGCTGAAGCTAAGTTGTGAAAGTAACGGGTGTTTTTGTCCATCTTCTTAGCATGCCTGGACCGTGACAGCTGCTTCCAATGAAGTTCCTTTCTAATATACCACTTCTTGCAAGAGCTCACAAGTGCCTTTCTTCTCGCTTCCATGGTCTCATCATACACTCCGTTGCTCACCAAATCGTCTACCTTCGTGATCTCCTCTTCAAACTATTTAATCCTCATATCCATGTTTCCAAAATTTTGCTTATGCCATTTGCCGAGCGGAATCGTCAACCCCTTCAACTTGTCCATGAATTGAATATCCCCCAAGTTCCTCCACTCCTCCTTTACCATCCTCAGGAATCCCTCGTGAGAGAACCAGGAATCTAGGCTCCGAAAAGGTCTTGGTCCCCCTCCCATCCTTGTCACCTCCACAATCAAAGGACAATGGTCTGATAGACCTCTAGGCCCTCCTCTTAACCTTGTATCCGGAAACTCTTCTAACTACTCTAAGCTAACCAGAACCCTGTCAATGCGGCTGCAGGACTGACCCCTGAACCATGTAAACGTTCGATCAGTTAGCGGTAGGTCGACTAACTCCATATCCTGAATCCATGATTTAAACTCTACTGCTGACACCGTCAAGGAACCAGCTCCCTTCCTCTCTTCCACTACTTGAGTAACCTCGTTGAAATCCCTTAGATAACAAACCGGTACCTGACATAACCCAGATAAAAAGCTCAACTCTTCCCACACCACCAGCTTCTCTTCCCTCGCATGCGCACCATATACTAGGCAGAACGCACAAAGGAAGTTATTTTTTAACAACACACCATCCACACATAACCATCTATCTCCTTTATAACAGTTATTCATCTTAAACACTGTTTCATCCCACATCAAGAGCAGACCTCCTGACGCACTCTCCGCCCCTACAAATTCCCACCGAACTGCATCATTACCCCAAAGTTGGACTACTTCAAACTTAGTCAAAACTGCTTTCTTTGTCTCTATCAAGCCTAGCATATTCAGATTAAATTTCCTCCGATAGTTTTTCACCATACTTATTTTTCCTACTCCTGCCAACCCCCTAATATTCCAAGAGCTAAAAATCATTTTAATGCATTTATACACACCTTTTTTCGATTTTTCGGACGACTTCTCCTAGCTTTCTCCTTCTGCTTAGCTTGTTTTTTCTTATGAGCGCGCGATCGCGTCATTCTGTGCTTGCAATATCGTCATAATGTCGTCTTCCTCATCATACTGTACTGCTCCAGACTCCATTGCAAGCTCCCATGCCTTCCTATTTTCGTCCATTTCCTTTGCATATTTGTTGTCTAGCGTGTCAGATACCGCTTTGCTTCCATCCTCACAACTGTCATACCCCAATCGAGCTACAGCCTCCCCTGCGTCATCCTCCTCTAACTCCGACGCTGCCACTAGTTCATGTACCTCAGCTGCACTTGAACCATCCTCACCACACCGTCCTCCCTTAAGCCGTGCATCAGCAGCACTGTGCTCACCAAGGCCCGAAACAGAACTCCATCCCACCCAGTCCGATACCAGACCTCCATGTTCCCGCATTGCACTCGCCGCAGGCATCCCACCAGCGACATTCCCCAATTCATCTCCGCCACCCAGGTCTTGCGTCGTCTCAACGAACCCGCTCTCCTCACCCGTAAGCATCTTCGCCTGCGACGCATGGTCCGCACCGGCACCCACTACAGGCTTCGTCAGCCAGAACTGACTGCTGTCTCCATCCGCGCCCTGCCTCCCCCTCCCTTTCTCGCCATTCGTCGTCGTGGGGTTTGCTCTCCCATCAACAGAACTATCAGCGCTGGCGCTGATATGTTCGCAAAACCTAGAGCTCGTTCCCCCACCCACACAGCAATCGGGTCGCGCTATGCATCCCATCATACCCAACGGACCTCTAACCCGTTTCCCACCCGGTCCAGCTTGAGGAATAGCGTGTGGGCCTGCTTGTTGGTGGCCCAACTGCATACCCTTAGCCCTTGTGAGAGATAAATGGGCCTCAGCGTTCCTTTGATGGTAATTGGGCTCATTAGCTTCCAAACCTCTCCTAGCCTCACTTAAGAAAACAGCCCCATCTCCCACACAATCTCCACCGTAGTCCCAGGATATAGTCCACTCCGAATTAACCTCCGCACTGCTAGCTGGGGATCCCACATGATCAGCAATTTTCTCTTCAGAATTAATTTCCTTTATTTTCGCTCTTGCTGTTTTAGAAACCAAAAACCCGTTACTCCACTCATTCAAATCCTCAGGATGAATTACCACTCTACCCCTCTGCTGATCGTCCCCCCTAGCTGCCAGAACCAACAATTCAGCCTCTGCATCCCATCCCAGCCGCTGTATGTGACTTTGACAAACACCCATGTGACCTAAATTGTTTCCAGTTGAAAGACCAGCTCCTACAAGGATATCACGATTTCCTGTCGAATCATCCGTCATCACACACTGTGCTACTCGAGATAAATTGCTCCCAACTTCCGTAACAAAGACATCAAAGCCCTTTGTTCCTACCAAAACACGGACCTTTTCATGAATAACGTCAAACCTGTGTGTATCAACCAGGACATGTCCAGCGCGAAATGACATAAAAGGACTTGTAGCCTCTTCACAACACACCACATCTCCCCACTGGCTCCCAATCTTGTGGAATGTATCTTCTGACCAAACATGGAGCGGAAGTCCAACGCACTCAAGCCACACTCTTCTCTTATCGCATCGCACATGCTCCTCCCATCGGCTCACACTACAAAAGAACCGCAAGAGACTACCCATGCCTGAAGCCAATACCTCTTCTGAACTACTAACGCTATCAAAGGTCAACATGGCGGTGTTCGGTCCCATGTCACAAATTCTAACTACGTGAGGCCAATCCATACTGGCTTTTTCCTTCAACAAACGGAAGT
>NC_029792.2:113081436-113081860 GCF_000816755.2 Arachis ipaensis | reverse complement strand
TTTTTAAAAGATAAAATATACCTTTAAAAATAATTTAAAATTATTAAAATTAAAAAATTTATATAATTTTATTTATTAATTAATATTTAAATTTAATTTTTATATTAATATTTATTATAATATTTTTAAATTTTAAAAATTATTTTATCAAATATACTTATTGCTTGTATTTATTAAAAGTCATTTTTTATTTAATTTAACGAATATAGATGCTATAACTTTTAAGAAACTATCATTTAAAAATTAGTTTTTATAAGTTACTTTTAAAAAGTAAAATTTCACCAAACTAAATCTAATAATCATGAATAAATCACCATTTCTAACCACAAAAAATTTGAACGCTAACAAAATTGATAAAAAAAATTAAACTTACATTATATTCATAAAAGATATTTTTTTTATAATATTATCCAATTATTAAATT
>NC_029792.2:113081086-113081413 GCF_000816755.2 Arachis ipaensis | reverse complement strand
TCAACTTACCTTTTTTTTTGTTTAATCTCTTCATGCTTAGTTTTCAGCTATGGACTACCAACATCATTAGTCTATACAACTAACTAGAATTTTTTCTGCACCCAAAAAATAATAATAACTTGGCAGAAATTATAAAATTCATATATACAAAAGTTCAATTGTTCAAATTGTTAATTTAGATAAACCACTGTAATTTTAAAGGATATTTTTCTTTCAAATTATTTTCACTAATAAAACACTTCAAGCATTATAAACGGAAAATAGAAATCTCAATAATACAATTAGAGTAGTGGTGACTTAACATTGTTGTTGTTCTTGAATTCTTTA
>NC_029792.2:113070192-113080884 GCF_000816755.2 Arachis ipaensis | reverse complement strand
AAAAAAAAAAAGAAAACTAACTTGGTAACATAATCCCAATTCTAATCACAAGCAACAACAATAATTTAATAAAATTTTAACATAAACGTAATCAAATTTAACCAATGATCAATCAAACCAATAATTATTTATCACATTAACATTTAATCGGTGCAAAATTATCAAACTCTACCTCTAGCTTACTGTCCTCACAACCGAAGTACTGGAAAAATTTTTTGACCAAAAAATTTGAGAAAAAAACGTCAAAGATCAGCTATTCCACCTTTGGGCTCACTTGGTTGAACATGAATTGAAGGGCAGTAGCTTTACTATCGACTTCTCCCGAACAAAAGTGGCATCAATGTGAAGAGAAAGAATATACGAACACTTTAATCAGTTTAAATTTTTTACGGGAATTACGGATCTCAAGAAAGCGAACGCAGAATATAAAACTCTGGTTAATTAATAAATTAATTACGGGTCAAAGAAATTAAAAAATTAAATTTTATAATTTAGAGAAGTAAAAATATTTAGAATACATATTAAAACACTAATTTTAAATATGTTAGCACAAAATCAAGTCGAAGGGCTAAATTGATTGGACCGGACCCATATTGGGCACAAGGCCCAACATATATAAGCTCAACATGAGACTCTTCAACTTCATTCTCACCGCACTAGAGAAAGACACGGTGAGTGAGGGAGAAGAGAAACCAAATCTAACTCACTATTCACTTTGACATTCAATCCCCCGTAACTTTCAATTTGGAGCTCCGATCGTTGTACTGTTTGTGGCCACGCGTTTGTCTCACTGAGCTCTTCAATTCTATCTGAACAAAGTAGTAAAAAACTTTGATTTTCATGCCCAATTATTCCTTTCACTCAGATTCATGTTTTTGGCTTGAATATTGAGTGATTTTGATAATTTTGGCGGTTTAGATGCAATCTAGTATTGGGTTATTATTGGATTTTGCGCTAATCATCATTGGGTAAGATAAGAAACTATTACCCCCTTTTGAATCTTCCAATTTTATGAGATTAGGATTTTGAAATTTGTGAATGTGTATGAATTAAATTAAATTAGGTTGAATATATGTGAAGTTGATGTCAATTGGTGAAGTGGAGTGTTCGAATTGGAACTCTGGTAGTTGAAAGCCTGGCAAGTGGACTTTGGAAACTTGAAAACTTGTGGAAGCAAGGTCTTGAGGTGTTTTGTGGCTTGGCAGAAAATCGGACAAGATATGATTTTGGTTTTCTGTAGTTAATCTTTAATGTTGCGTGAAAACTTAGACTAACTGTCCGTAGGATAAGTTGAATTATGTGAATTGTTAATGTTTGGTGAAAAATTATGCATGGAATTGTTGAATAATTAAAAGGTTTGGATGTTAATATTTTATGGAATAATTGAGAGATATGAAAAAGTGGTTAGAGGTCATTGGTATTGAAAATTGTTGTGGTTTGATTGAGTATGAATTGAGAACTTTGGTAAAACTTTAAGTTTTGTGTTTTAGGTAAAAACTAAATTTTTGACTGGTCATAACTTGACTTTTAGACTCCAAAATTTTGTTAAACTTATTTTGAATGAAAATTGGATCTGTGAAGTATATAACGTTTTAAAAATGAACAAAAAATTATTTTTAACGAAAAAATTATGCGCGTTTAAAGTTTGGGTTTAAAAACAAAATTTTGGAAAAAAACAGAAATTTTGGTATGTGGGCCCACGCACACTATCGTGCGCACGCACATACCAGAGTGCTTGGTGAGACTCGTGCGTATGCACGAGGGGTGAAAGTTTTACAAGTTATGCGTACATACACTATGATGCATACGTATAGGCTGAAAAATTCGTCTGGTGCGTGCGTACGCACAACAATTATGCGTACACACGAGCCCTGTTTTTCAAATAAAACTCTAATTTTAACTTTTTAACGGTTCCTGCAAGCTTGTAACTTTTGTAATCCTTGTTTAAGGTCCGATAGTTAGTTGGTGATTCCCTCGTCGTGGAGTGTGGAGTTGTTCGATATGCCCATAGGACTTGTGGAAGTTCTTCAGCCCAGGCTCCCTTTGCATCCTGTAATCTCTGTTTTAGCCTGGCTAATATGACATTATTGGTAGCTTTTGCCTGTCTATTAGCCTGGGGGTGTTCTACGGAAGTGAATTGGTGTTTTATTTTCAAGTCGGTCACCAATTTTCTAAAGCATGTTTCTGTGAATTGAGTGCCATTGTCTGTGGTAATGGAGTAAGGAACCCCAAACCTTGTGACAATATTTCTATATAGGAATTTTTGACTTCTTTGAGCAGTGGCGTTAGCTAGGGGTTCTGCCTCAATCCATTATCTGTAGGTCGATCTCGGACGAGATCTTCGATGCTGGTCGGAGCTGTTATGTCCGATTTGTTGGACTTGCTGGTGATGCTTATCCTTCGTCACCGGAGGGTGGTACCTGCAAGGGACTCCGATGCTTAAGTTAGCAAGGGTATTAAGTAGGTTTTTTAGTAGAATCAGAGTATGAGTTATACCTGGGTGCTCCAGTGTATTTATAATAGTGTGGAGTGACCTTTCTGGAGATAAGATAGTTATCTTATTTTATCTTTGAGTGAAGTCATCTTATTTTTAAGAGGAACTGTCTTTATCTTTCTGGGCTTTGGCTGCCTTTATATTTGGGTTGTGTTCCTTTGTTTGGGCCTGCTTTGGGCTCCTCTAGCGATTTGGCCGATCTCTTTGAGAAGAGGTCGGTAATCCTGACCTGAAAATGTCGGTCGACTTGTTGTCAATCAGCCTGGGTCATACAGCTCGATCCAAGGCATGAACAGCAAGGAAGTGGTTTGAATTAATATGAATTGGTGAATTGGTCAAAATAAATGTTTAGGTAAATTTGGTAAAAATTGATTTTTGACTAATTTTGGCGGGCTAGAACTTGGCCCTCGGAGTTTTGGAATTGAGTGAACTTTGTTTCAAATTGAAGATGGTTGTGAGAGCTTCAAAATGATATAAATATGAGGGAAATTGAAGTTTTGTAAAGAAAGTTATGAATATCGGAAGTTAGATATAAAAAACTGAACTCTATGATGTTGCGGAAAACCAGAATTTCTGGTTTGTGTTCCCACGCACCATATGGTGCGTACGCACGAAACAGAGGATTGAAAGTGCTTGTGCATATGCATGAGGGGGTGTGTTGGAAATTTTACAAGTTGTGCGTACGCACATTATGATGCGTACGCACACACGGGGAAGTCGTGCTAGCTAGTGCGTGCATACGCATAATAAGGATGTGTATGCACAAGTCCTGTTTTTCACACAAAATCCTGTTTTTAATTGTTTGACCTTTCTAGCAAGTTTATAAGCTTCCTAACCTATGTTTAAGGTTCGATAGCTAGTTTTTAGACTTTAGAAAGAGTGCGAACACATTGATGGAGTTAAATTGACATTGAAGAAGATTAATTGAGAAGTGAAGAATTAAATTAAATTATGAGAATTGATTTTTATTGGGTATGATGAAAAGGATTATGATGTTGAGAGATGAGGATGAATGATTATATTACGGATGGAGTTGATTGAGTGATAATAAATTAATGTTAACGATTGAGACACCTGGGCAGTACGCAAGGGTTGTGATTTGTCTCACTTGCTCCGAGTTGAGTATATTGAGTTGTGATCTTTATTATGCTTGATCTTGAGTATGTTAAAGATGAGTTTGATGAGGATATTGGTTGTGTATAATATGTTCCACTTTTGATGTGTCATATTCTCTCTGTTTGTAAAGTGTGTCGAGCACTATAGCCCAAGAGTATGCCGGACACTATATCCTAAGACTGTATGCACACTATGATGTGTACGCACAGTTTGGGAAATTCATTTGGTGCATGCATACGTACAGCAATGATGGATACACACAAGCCCTATTTTTCATATAAAACTCTTATTTTAACTATTTGACTGTCCTAGCAAGCTTGTAAACTTTCGTAACCCCTGTTTAAGATCCGATTAGCTAGTTTTTAGGCTCTGAAAAGAGTGCGAACACATTGAGATAGTTAAATTGATATTGAAGGAGATTGATTGAGAAGTGAAGAATTAAATTAAATGATGAGTCAATACCGTTGAATGATTTTGATAATGAGAAATGATGAGAATTGATTTTTATTGGGTTTGATGAAAAGGATTATGATGTTGAGAGATGAGGATGAATGATTATGATTACGGATGGAGTTAATTGAGTGATAATGAATTAAGGTTAACAATTGAAACACTTAGGCAGTATACAAGGGTTATGGTTTGTTCCACTTGCTCCAGGTTGAGTATATTGAGTTGTGATTTTGCTTCTGATCTTGAATATGCTTGATCTTGAGTATGTTAAAGATGAGTTTGATGAGGATAATGGTTGTATATAATCTGTTCCGCTTTTGGTGCGTCATATTCTCTCTATTTGTAAAGTGTGTTGGGGATATAGCCTAAGAGTGTGGCGGACATTATATCCCAAATGTGTGACAGGCACTATATTCCAATAGTGTGGGATCACTTTATATAAGACCCTGGTTTTGAGAAACTTGATTATGATAATTATTTATGATTTTAAAGAAAAAATCAATTTGATTATCTCCCATTTCTATTGAATTAGTATTTATTGAAAAATAATTTGCAAGTTGATAATAAAATGATATCTCAAAGATAATTATTTTATATTTATTTTGGTTTTAAATTATTACTATACCTTTTATTTTTATTTAAATTACTACACTACCTTTATTCCTTTTTAATTCAAAAACCCTAACCCTAATTACACAATATACTCACCCCCTTTTTTCCCTTCACGTCGCCACCCCCTTCCTATACCCCCCTCTTCGCACACACACTCCACATAAACACACACACAGCCACGGGAGAAGAGAGAACCAAGGGAGAAAAAGGAAAAAAGAGAAGGAGCTGCCTCCGTCCAACTCGTCGCCACTGTCCAGCTCGCCGTTGCCGTCAACTTCAACTCACGGAGGAAGAGAGAGAAAGTTCGCGAACGAAGAGTTTAATGAGTTTTTTGTGCGCCTAATTATGTTTTATATTATTGTATATATAGTTATAGTTTTCCATCACCTTTATTATTATATGTGTAAAAGGGATAGGAGTTGTAATGATATGTTTTGTATATACATTTATAAGTTACTTGTATAAAAATTTTTATATATGTATATGCATATTTGTTTTCAAATAAAAAGAACTTTTGGTTTTTCAAAGAAAACAGCGATACGATTTCGAGTCAAAGGCTCCTAATTTATTATTAAATATATGGAATTCATCGTAATATTCTCGCTATCAGAGTGGCACAGGTGGAAGCGTGACATTCTGGTAGTGAGAGTGTTACACTTTATCCTGAAAAATATAGCGGGCACTATATCCCAAGAGTGTGGCAGGCACTATATCCTAAGAGTGTGACGAACACTATACCCCAAGAGTGTGGATGCATGTCAGAGAGACGATATCAAGATTAGCTACCGGGTGTGTCGGATTCTGGCAAAGTAACCGATACGTGAGCTCATGGCCAGTAGGACAGACGTACATTATGTGCATTTATATGATTTGTTTGAATATGCATTTGTTTTGGCTTGTCTACTTGCTTATCTGTAACTAACTACTATTTGATCTATTTGCCGTATCTGTTTCTATATTTGTGTTTTCTTTGTTTGTCTTGTTTGTGTTTGTTTTCTGAGAGATCCCTCATGCTGGTGGAGGAGATGCTGACGGATGTTCCACATGGTGAATTGGAGGTTTGCAAAGAATGAGAAGTGAAGAGTTAGATTAGATTCCTTAGATATAGTTACCCTATTTTGGTTTAGTGGAAACTCTAGGATTTTAATATGGGTTATTGAAGTTTTGGAATGCCTCTGACTTTCTGAGACATTAATTATTATCTATGTGGGCCTCTTTACCATACTGAGAATCTTCGATTTTCATTCCATACATATTCTGTTATTTTTTAGATGCAGGATGTGAGACACCTCGCTGAGCATTGCGGGAGACTCTTCTGCAAGCGAAGAATAATTTTTTTGGGCATATTTATATTTTGTAGTTAGTATATATATGTATAGATACTCTCCACTAATGTATAACTTGTATTTTGTCCCTCTTAGAGGTTGACTCGAAGAAACAGAAATTTATAGTTATGTTTTTGGTTTATTGTGGGTTTGTATAGATATATATTCTAGCCGGCCTTAGTTTCATAGGTCGAGTCTAGAGCTTGATTATACTTATCCATTGGAACTCTCTCTCTCTCTCTTTATATATATATATATATATCTTATCGTTTTTCGTGAGTGATGCATCCTCAGTTTTGTTTTGATCGTACTCTTTTCTTTCAAGACTCCTAACTATATTATCCTTATTATATATGTATGTATTTTACTTTTAGAGGTCGTAATACTCCACAACCTCTGATTTATGAAGCTGCTGAGTCAGCGATTCAAGTTATAAATATCTTAAACGGATAATTACTAAGGTAAATATATTAAGACATAAGTAATAATACATATCTGGATAAATATATGCGAGTTACTAATATAAATGCCATTAGTAACTTAATGATAAAATGTATATGATAGAGCATTAGCAACTCTAAACTCATTAAAGAGTGCAGATATTTACTTATATCGGCGGATATCGAACTCGATAAGGATAATAATAAAAATAGCATTATTATCTAAACTTTATTATAACTATGGCATATAAAATAAATAAATAACATAATAATAAATTATATTATCGTTTATTTTATTTGCAGGGACCGAAAACAACTAAATAAAATTGATCACTAAAAAATCAAAACGTCGTTTAATTACAAAAAAAATCAGAATGTTACAATTTCTTTCAGGGTTTGAATAATTTTTGTGCAAAGGGTCAAGAACATAAAGTTTGTTGCACTTAGCATCCAAAACATATAACCACCAATGGCCTTGATAGCAAAATGCTGCAAATAAGTATAGTCGGGTTGCCTTATCTCTGTCAAGTAGTAGCATATATTTTCTAACTCTGTTCTAAATGAGAAAGGCTTCTTTTTTTTTTCTTATCAATATAATTACTATCGTGCTTGATGAACATGAACTTTTAAAATAGTATGCAACAACAAATCGATAATAGATATAGCATATGAATAAGAAGCACTAGCACATAAATAATAGAGTACAGTTGCATATAAATAAGACAGCAAAACACAAAAATGATAGAGCACAACACAAAAGTTTTAAGTAATATACCACTATGTTTGGAATATGCATTATATTTACTCTACAATCTTCTCAATATTTTTTGTGTTCAAGATGAAATACAATACCTCAATAAAATGTGGAAAGAAAACAGAAAAATTTATTTATATAACATTTATTTTAAAAAGTACATTTATATAAGACATGATACGACGTGGTGGTATGACGTTTCCACACATGGTGTAACTTGGTTATCTCGCTTACTTTATAAACGAGATAAGTAAGAAGCGTGCTTATATATTGAATTTGTTTACAATGCCTTTTAAAGTCACTTTTCATCCATTTCTTCTACTTTTCTCCCACTTCTAGCATTTTTTAATCATATTATTGAAGTACTCGGAGATTATGGCGCGTGCAGATGCACGGGATGAGGATATCAACCGCCTGAACGCGATATGACATATCGCTGGAGTAATCGACTTCTAGGTTAGTATTGTTATTTTCATGTTTAAGTTAAATAAGTATATATTTATAGTGATGGTTAGGGTACTTTTATAGATGTAGTATATATTAGGTGGTAGAATGTATTGTTAGTAATTGTTAATTGATAGGTATGATTTAACCTATCAATTAAATTAATTTAACTAGTAAATATTTATTGTATGTTGTGATGTCTTTAATGTGAATCTATATTTATTGCATTTAGGATTTTTTTGAATAAATAAATATTTTATTTACGAATGTAGGTAATTTGTAATGGTAATGGATATGTATGATTTTAGTTATTAGTTAAATTAATTTATTAAGTAAATATTTATTTTATTTTATTTTTATTTAATTTGATATCTATATTTTTAATTTTAATTTTGGTAGCTTTGTAGATAACCTTTTTAATTGTTATTCAATGTTTTAATGGGACTTACGATTGTTCGATATGTTTTTTTCGGACGGTTGACTTTTAAAAATTACTTATTCTGTTTTCAACTGAGTTATGAAATATGGAATACTTGTTTAGTAATTTTTTTTATCTCGACATTTTAAATGTTTACTTTTGAAATAGATTTTTTATTCCAATTTTTTATTTTTTATCAGTCATCGCCTACTTTTCCCTAGGCGAGTGAGTTACACGCTTGTATCAACGGACGCCATTGTCTTTTATTTGAGGGAGGGTGGATTTGACTACACGGTGCCACTCAGAGACTTCGTGTTCGACAACTCCCTAATCATGACATTCGTAAAACGTTGGAGTCCGGCGACCCACACTTTCTACCTATCATGGGGTGATTGCACCATTACCCTGCAAGATGTTGCGTACCACCTCAGGCTACGCATGCACAGGGAGCCAGTAGGTGGGTGCTTCCGTGATTTTTAGACATGGTACGAGCACTCGACCTGGGATTGGGTGGAGCAGTAACTTGGTGCCAGACTTCCTCATGGTCAGCAGCAGAGTGCGCAGAAGAAGGAGTCTTTCTCCATCAAGGTGACATGGCTTCGGGACCGGGTCCGGCATATGCCCGATACTGCTAAACTAGAAGCACAAACAGAGAGTTCTCCGATGGCGACTGGCGTTGGATCAGTTATAGTTAATGAGGTAAGCAAAATTCTTTTATTTTGTTACAACTAAATAAATTACATATCCGGTGTAAGTAACTATTGCCGATGATTATATTACATCTTATATTGTAGTTTTCGTGGACGCCGTACGACGATCTTGCACTGCAAGCCCTATGCTCGGATTGGCTGAAGGAGGAGGCCGAGTGGGGATGTGGATGTCTGTTGTTTCCCTTGTCTGTTTCAACATTGTTGAGTTTCACCATGTTGATTGGATGAAACGTCAGTTTGGTGGCGAACATCCCGTGCCTGGGGCCTTGGTCAATGTCGACAGGTTCCTGACCACCACAGGACAGGGCGAGGATGTTTGCTGGCTACTCGTCATGAGCAGTCGTATGATGGCTGGAGGGTTCGATTTCAGGATGGCCATTGGATCTCTATTCAGCCGTTCACAGACTACGGCCTACGCAGGAGTACTGGGCCTTGTTCCGGCAGGCTTGCCGCGTTAGACATCTGCCAGGCCAGGAGGTGCTTGATGACCCTAGACTATTGGGTTTACCGGGTGACGTCCAACCTACTGCCAGCCAGCCTAGGGACGTTCTTCACCTTCTCCGGGACGTCCTTGATCATCACCGACGTGCCAGGGAGGTTTGAGCGGTCACGTAGAGGGCAACACGGAGAATCCAAGGACATCCTGCTGCAAATTGCTGGCAATGCACATGGTACTTTAATCGGTCCAACTCCACAACTCGGTACTCAGCGTTGCTGTGAATGCTGTAATTCTTCACACCTTGCATTACTGCCTCTCTGCTTTTGAATATGTGACCAACCCTAAACTCTACACCACTGTCTATGTTGTAATCATCTCCACCCATGTTGGAAAATGAAGTTTTCTCGTACATCGCATCCAGATCCAATGTATGATAGTAACTGGGTACAACTGATAAGGCCGAAATTGGGTGTGGAGCAGGCAGAAGATACCGAATTGATGCATTGACCGGTGTCTCTAGTACAAACTCTTCCTCTTCATAATCTTCAAAAGAACAACTATCGTTGCTATCGCCAACATACTCCTCATCGGACTCCTCACCATCCACGTCTATGTCTTCCACTGGACTAGCATAGTGTAGCGGTAGTGGTGTAAAAGGTGGATCATCTTGCACAAATTTCGAGTGACCAGATCCACCACTACCGACATCACTAACCTCCACAGAAACTTCCATAATTTGTTCTGTCATGATTCTCCTGTGGATGTCAAACATGAGGCGCACATGCTTGTTGCCATGGAGACAAGACAGACGAAACTGAAAAACTCTATTTTCCATCAGTGCTAGTAACCTATACCCAACCATTCCAACCTCTTTTCTCCCGCTACCATCAATGCTTCTCAATATCAGACTCTTTAGTTCGAACAAAGAACTTACTCATCGAGTGTGCAACAGAATGGGATTATCATACTCAAATATTACCTCAATGTCATTGTTTCTCATATGACAATTGAGATACACATTTACAATCACATGTCTGCTACTATTAGACATTTTTTCTTAATTTTTGGAAGAAAACGGAAGAGAAGAAGTGAAATGTTTGTAAAAAATACAAATAGTTGCAACTCCTTTTATAGTGTCTTAAGGTTTATAATTTTTTTCAAAAATACCCCTAGGAGACATTCATTGGTAATTTTGATACAAATCCAAATTAATTGAATTACTTTTTCTGCTATATCAGTTTTTTTTCCAAGATTAAAAATGATATTCGAATTCGCAATTTTTAAGTGAGTATAAAGAGATTATATACCACTTGAGTTATAGCTTGTGGCTGCTATATCAGCATTCTTAATAACATGTTAATTAACTTTCAAATCTAAATTTATTTAAATTATATATTAATTGGAGGTTTGATTGTTTTGTCTAGGTGGGTTCTCTATAGAACACTTCAATCACACTCACTACACTCATTTCTATTTTCATTGTTTTATCT
>NC_029792.2:113067019-113068723 GCF_000816755.2 Arachis ipaensis | reverse complement strand
ACGTCCTCCGCCGCCACTACTGCTACCGACGCCGACATTGGGGGGTTGTCGGTTGTCTCCAGAGTTTCTTCCGTCACCGCCGGACCTAACTCTTCCTCCGCATCCCACTTGCTTCAAGCTTCTTCTTGGCCATCGCCGCCCACGTCCTCCGCCGCCACTACTGCTACCGACGCCGACATTGGGCCGCCAGGGGTTGTCTCCAGAGTTTCTTCCGTCACCGCCGGACCTAACTCTTCCTCCGCATCCCACTTGCTTCAAGCTTCTTCTTGGCCTGCTGCCATCGCCGCCGCTGCCGCTGCCGCAAATGGTGGCTCCCCCGCGCTCGACCTGAAACGCTCTTCTGAATGTAATTACCCTCTTCATGAGCTTCTTCAAGATTCTCTCTTACTTCGATTTCATTTTTTTCCCCTTTGTCCTGATGAGATGTTTCGGAGACTTCTATTTGCTTTGTGAATTGAACTTCCTTCTGTTTTTTTATTAATTAGGGTTACAAGAGTAACAATGCGATTTACAAAATTATTATTTACTTTACACACTTACCCTGTCTTGGTGGCTTGACCCTGTTATTGAGGATGATTGGAGTTTATTAATAAGGGATAGGACTAGAAAAAGGAAAGGAAAGTATTTCAAAAGTGCACATTTAATTAAAAACGGAGAAAGTAGCTTGTGAGTGATTGAAATCCCATGAAATACTGAAATCTTGCTTTAGAATATGATTGAGATGGGTTAAGGTTAGCATCTTTGTGGGGTCTGATTTGTGGGTTTTGAGTAGCGTCACAACTGATAATTAATTGATTGCTGATGAGTTGACCATATTAGCTGTCTTTGTTTGAGTTGGGGGTTAACTAGTATTTTACTGGGTACAATCTATAGTATATTGCAAATACCATGTTTTACTTGTAATTCTCAAGGTAAATGTTGGTAGTTTGCAGGTTCCTAGCAAGCTTACTAAATGTTTATGTTGAAGATGTATAGTGAATAGCAACAAGGATGCAAATAACAACATCCTACTGTCTTTGCATTGATCTTGGCAGTTAACACCAGTTTTATGTAATAATTCTTGAATGTTCCTTTGTACCATCCGAATATACTAGTTAGGAAGCATAGCTTGCTTGTCAAATTTAATTGTTTGTAACTATGTCTACGATAATTGCTACAAAAAAATATTTGACATTTTGACCTAAAAGAGTGCATAGTTTTACTATTTCACATATAACATATTTTCTTAATATGATATGTTTGTGTAATTTGTATTGCTATTATTTTGATATATACTCTTATAAGTGTATAATTTAAAGCTTCTATACTGTTTCATTGAACAATAGGTATCTCCTTTTTCTAACACACGATATATTCTTTCTATCCCTAAATTATTTTCTTAGTCAAACTTATAAGATAACATCATATATTTGCTTTTTTTTTTATTCTATATACTTGTCTATTATCTACTATAGCACTCTACTATCCAACCATTTTGGGTATCCCAAACACAGTTGGGCAAAGCGAAGCTTGGTATTCTACAAACTCACTAGCTAAGCGCCCTAGATATGAAAGTGGAAGCAATTTGCCTATATATCCCCAGAGACCAGGAGAGAAGGATTGTGCCCACTATATGCTTACAAGAACCTGTAAATTTGGAGATAGCTGCAAATTTGACCATCCTATTTGGGTTCCTGACGGTGGAATACCAGATTGGAAAGAGGT
>NC_029792.2:113052573-113066850 GCF_000816755.2 Arachis ipaensis | reverse complement strand
ATTGGTTATATTGCAAACTGACATGTATCTCACTATTCCCAGACTTATTTAACGAAAATTATAGACTTGAGCATATATGGAACAATATAGCTGCATACTATATACTAGTTTGGACAAGTATGTATTACTTTATACTGACTAACCAAAACAAGCATGTTTCTTGATGTTTATGTGTGTGTGTGTGTGTATATATATATATAAACCCCTGATTTCTATGTAAGTCAGTGCCCAACATTGTATACAGAGATATTTTGTACTAAATAAAACTAATTGTGCTAAACATTCATATGAGATTGTTGGTGATGGTATTGGAACTTCCGTAGCCAACTAGTCAGGACTTCATTGTTCTGGTCCCATTCTCTTAGAAGTTGAATCTCTGCAGAAGGTAAATTGGGATTATATGTTCTGTTTGATTTAAGTTCAAATGGAACTGATGTAATGAGGTATGTTAGCTATAGGAAACCAATTGTGGGCCTCTAGAAATGGTCCTTGATAGTTGATAGAGAACATTGGAATTGGATACTATTTCAAACTTGAAAGAGAACACAAGGAGCAAGTTTGTCAATATTGGTCATGAGCAACAAATCCAATTGGTTGCACGATGTAACCTTCTACAAACACTTTGCATGTCTTTAATGTTAATGTTGAGATTGAGGGTTTTTGGTAGGAGAGGAAGAGATAGACTGAAATTATATCAATATATTACTCTGAATAAATTGTGTAATATGTTGTGTATTACAAGAGAGGAATACTAGTCCCTATTTATGATAATAGAAAACTCTAATACTTATAAGGACATACTCAGACAATAATGATAAATATCAAAATCATCCTAAGAGATATTATATGATGTATGCTAAGGTATGATATAGATATCATAGATTATACTCCTTATTTAAAACTTTAAGAATGTACACACTGGCAGTGCCTGATGATTGGTTAGGAGAGAACGAGATGGGTAGAGGCGATATTAGGTTTGAGGCGAAAGTAACACCATGTTAATGAACCACTTTGCAAGCGCTGTTAGAGAGCTAGCCTCAACTGCACAGTCATGGCTCATTGTTACCTAGAATGGGAAAATGCCATTGCAGTCCTGGGAATAAGATTAAAGTCAAAGGAAGTAACCAAAAGCTATGTTGTAACACGATAGTCAAAATCACTTGAGTTATTATTCAGTTCATCTGATCTGATGCCAGGCCTTGCCTGCTCAATGAAAATCACATGAAACACACTTGTTTCTGGAATTGCATGTTAAAGCTGGGATTGAGCTGCAACAACAGGAATCTTGATTCTTCTGCAATTCCAACGACACAGATGTTGGAGAAATAGCAAGCCTAAGAGCCATCATACTGGAGAAACCAAAGTCTAAAACAGTGATGTTGGGCATGGTCAGATTATTTTGGTGGAAGTTCTGAGATGCTGGTGCTCGAAGTGCTGCATGGAAGGATAGATGCTGCAAACCAGCACTCATCTAGCAAAGATGATTACCACCAGTCTAATGACATCGAGTTTGTAGTGGTGTGATGTGGCACAACAATGTGGATGGGGTTGATTGTTGAAACATTGAAGATTTGTAACTTTGAGTTGAACAGTGGCAGAGAGAGAAACAAAAAACTTGACTAACATAACTGGTTTTAGTCTTGCTAATATTTTAATACAAATTGGAAAGTCAAAATACATAGTGAATAACAACAACAACAGAGCTTTATCCAACTTGTTGGAGTTAGCTATATATACCAAATGACACCATTGCACTCTACCATATATCATGTCTATAGTGAGTGTTTTGTTGTAATCTCTCTTGATAACTTCATCTTGAGTTTTCTTAGGTATTTCTTTGCCCGTAACCACTGGTCCATCTTCTATCGAATCTATTCTCTTAATGGGATTCCACCCATAAAAAATTGACGCCACTCCATCTTATTTTTTTGTGGATTTCCTTAATTACCCTTGATTTCATAAAGTTATTGCTAGTATTTACTATTTTTAGATTCAACGCTTGTGAATTTCATAACAAGTTTAATTATTTGAAAAATAATAAAAATTTAATTGAAAATATTTAGCAACTTGAATCAGTTGAACATGTGAAGTTCTTAATATTCCCAAGGGTATCGATACCCTTGAATTTTATAGGCATATGGGAGAAATCCCCTTCTTTTCTATACTAAGTTATGTGATAATTATATATTTTTGTGAACTGTTTAGTTATTTTGAGGAATATATTTCAGAAGATATTTTATCGCTTCTTACCTTGGATGCTTCATGCTTGACTGAAATTTGAAGCTTACTTCATTTCGTACTGTGATGATTTTCATCTTTATCCCTGAATCTGGCTTTCTTGACCTAAATATATCAGCCATTTCTTGCATCACCGGGACCCGTATATAACTACCTATTGAATCCAGTCATGTTATGAATAACTTTTATTCTTAATAAGTTTGCTGTGTTTGATAAGCTATTTCTTTTAAATTGTAATATATATTGGACAAAGTTCTGATTACATTCAGAGGGATGCAATGCCTAAAACAATCAAAGTGATCCTTTTTATGACAATGTGGATTTATCTTTATAGTATATTTTGTTTTAGTAGACTCTTTTGGTGTGGCACAAAATTTCTTTAATGGGATTCTCCACATGGGGAAAGACTGGATGTTCCTTTTCTGTTTTGAACTCCTGTTCTTTTATGTTATTGTTGTTTATGGCAGATATCTAATTTCCATAGTTGGTATTTTTATTTTTATTTGTATTCCTTATACTAAGCTGTCCGTAAGTTTTTATATTAGCACACAGGTGAGAAATATTGTATTTCGAATATCCATGGCCTGCCTATTTTCCATGCTAACATTACTCTGTTTCAATTGTTTATTCTTCTGGAGTAAATATGGCATTTTGTGTTTTTTGTTGTTCTTGTCTTTTTATATTTATCTCTTCCCGCACTAGCTTTCAGTTGCAAAAGTTGAAATATGATCACCTTGCAAATTTATATTTCTCCAATACAAAGTAGAATTACTAATTTTTTATGCTACACATAATTGATTAACTTCTGATTTAGATTTCAAACACTGTTTCGAGTGAAACACTTCCTGAGAGAATAGGAGAACCAGACTGTCCAGTAAGTAGAATTTGCAATTACTCTTTTTCCTCTTTTTTTTCCTTCTGATATGTTGGATACTTTCTGATTAATTGAGTTCCAATGTGTTGCAGTACTTTATTAAAACTCAGAGATGCAAGTTTGGTTCAAAGTGCAAGTTTAATCATCCAAGATCTTCTGAAAATGGTGAAATTTCTGCCTTACCTGAGAGGCCATCAGAGCCCCTCTGTGCGGTTAGTTACTTTTCTTGTATATTACATGAGATGAGCCATCATTTAAGATCTCTAGGTCACCTCTTCTTTTATATCTATGTAGTTCTATGTGAAGACTGGGAGATGTAAATTTGGTGCTACTTGTAGATTCCATCACCCGAAAGACATCCAGATTCTGACGTCTGATGAACTGAGTTATAATGCTGAACAAACACAAGAAAATTCCATAAGGGAGGGAGCAACAGGAGATACACAATCTTTCTTGTCTCCACTATTGCATAATAGCAAAGGACTTCCAGTAAGAATGGTATGAATACTCTAATAATTTTGTGTGTGTGTTTAGTCTTTGTCTAAAATGGAAGAATATACCAATTCATCCACTATCATTTTTCGTGGAGTTTTGCTTTTTGTTTGATTATTTTGTTGTTGTATGCTGCTTTGATCCATGTTGAGAAGCATTGTTCCTGTGACACCTAAGAATGATTGTAGCAGAAAGCATGATTTTCATTTTCAATTTGCCTGCATGAATTGGTTTTCTGGCTGTGTAACTCATACTTTTGCTAGGTTGGAACCTTTGTAAGCTAATTTTCTTTATTTTTATCTTTGATGTTTTATAAAGTAGTGATAGTCACATGATGCTGTTTATTATTGTCTTTATGGTTTTCAAAAGCCTGGTTTTTTACCGTAGAAATGTCTTTTGACAGGGGGAAGTTGATTGCCCATTCTACATGAAAACTGGAAGGTAAGTGTTACTTTATTGTGTATTGGTTTCAAATATAAGTATTTGATGGATTTAGAGTCCTTGAATTTACTCATTCATATGAATCAGTTGCAAGTATGGTGCTACATGCCGCTACAACCATCCTGACAGGAATGGTATGTATACAATGTTGGTTGTCATGCTTTTCAGCTTTGACAAACAATAATTTCACCTGGCTTTACTTTTTCTGCAGCAATTTATCCGCCAGTTGCTACATTTGGTTCTTCTATGGTGACATCTATGGCTGCTAATCTAAGTATTGGATCTATAAATCCTTCTGTACCTATTTATCAAGCATATGACCCAAGGTTGTCAAATCCAATGGTAATGTGGGGTTTTTGTTTCACTTATTCTCATTGACTAGTGCATATTGCAAAAAATGTAAACTGCGCATTCTTTCGGGAAATGGTTGGGAGCTAGGGATGCTGCTTGTTATTATAAAAAATCAGGACTTCAGTGAGTTATCCAAGAATACAACAATAACAACAAAGTCTTATCCTCATAGGTGGTCGGCTACATGGATCAAACGACGCCATTAAGCTCTATCATGTATCATGTCTACAAAGAGACCATTTACATGTAGATTTCGTTTGACCACCTTATGAATGGTTTTCCTATGTCTTCTTTTGACTTTCACCTCTTGTCCATCTTCTATCTCATCTACTTTCTTGATTGGATGTTTTGCTGGTCTTCTTTTCACATGTCCAAATCACTTGAGACGTGATTCTACCATCTTTTCTACAATAGGTGCTATTCCAACTCTCTCTCTTATATCTTCATTTCTTATTCTATGGGGGGATAATTGTCCCCATCTCCATTCCCCGCGTTCCCCATATTCCCCGCGGGGCCCCATTCCCCATCCCCTTATATTTAACATTCATATGAAAATTATAGTAAAAAATATAAAAAAAATAAAAAACAAACTACAAAATACTATTACAAACACACAAACATATCTTATTCAAGATTATAAGTTTAGAAATACAACATAGCAAATTATAATCCATAAAATAAAATCTTAAAATACAATTTCCATTCTAAAAAAAAGCAATAAGATATAGTCTTTAACATCAAGTATTCTTTGATGGTCAACAAACTCAGCAAGAGAAATCATAATTGCTTTAGATACATAGAAGGAGAGAAAATCAAGCAACTATTTCAAAATCAAACTCTAACTATTTCAAAATTATAAATCATATATGTCTAATTGCTTTAGATACATAAAAGAAGAGAAAATCAAAATTATACAACACAGTGAGTAGGGAAGACTGAATAATAGGGTTAGGGTTTTTTTAATTGGTAAAATTACTAAAAAAACCCACCTATGTTAGAAATAAAGTAAGGTTATTTAAGAAATTTCAAACATTCGGAGAATTATCGGGGATGGAGCGGGGATCCCCGCTCGGGTCCCCGCGCCTGTCTTGGGGTAATTTTGTTTTCCATCCCCATCCCCACGGGAAAAATTCCCCACCAACGGAGCCCCATTCGGGGCGGTCTCCGCGGGGATCCCCGCCTCCTGGGGATTTTTGACACCCCTACTTTGGCCGCCTAACACTTTGTACCATAAAGAATAGCTGGTCTGGTAGTAGTGCGATAGAATTTATCTAAAGTTTTAGAGACATTTTTTTGTCACATAAAACTAGACGTATTCCGTCATTTTGACCAATCTGCTTGGATCCTATGATTTACATTATGTTCAATCTCTCCATTATCCTGTATGATGCATCCAAGATACCTAAAACTTTTAACTTTTTGTAGGATATTTTCTCCAATCTTTACCTCTATATTAGGGTTTTCCTTTCGGTGGCCGAACTTACATTTTATATATTCTGTCTTGCTACGGCTTATGTGTAGACTATATACTTCTAGAGCTTCTTTCTATAAATCTAATTTCTTATTTAGGTCTTCGCTTGACTCTCCCATAAGGACGATATCATCGGCAAAAAGCATGCACCATGACATACACTCTTGGATATGTTCTGTGAGTACTTCCAAGACTAATGTGAAAATGTATGAATTTAAGAATGATTCTTGGTGTAATCCTATTCTAATAGGAAATTTTTCTGTCACACCACCTTGAGTCTTTACACTAGTTGTAACCCTATCATACATGTCTTTAATTGCATGAATATATGCGATCCTTATTCTCTTCCTTTTCAAAACCTTCCATAAGACCTCCCTTGGCATCCTATCGTACGCTTTTTTCCAAATCAATAAACACCATATGTAGATCCCTTTTATTACTACGATACCTCTCTATCATCCTTTTTAACAGGTATGTAACTTCAGTGATGGATCTGCCTGACATAAAATCAAATTGGTTATCTGTTATTTATGTTTCTTGTCTCAGCTTTCGTTCTATCACCCTTTCCTATAACTCCATAGTATGACTCATGAGTTTGATCCCTCTATAGTTTCTGCAACTCTGTATATCAGTGAGTTATCCAAGAATATTTAGAAAAAATAATTTGGTTGGTAATTTCGGATGCTTCTTGGTATGAAGTCTTTATAATCTTACTTTCATTGTTAAACAGGAAATTCAGACATGTCTAAAATGGCAGGAATGATTTTCACTAACTCATAGGTCTAGGGTTCAGTTCCCGTAATTGATACTTTAATTATAGGTCATCCATAACTGCAATTGTAGGATCCTTGAGGCTCCTGTAGTGTGTTATTTGTGCAATGTGCATTTTTTAGTCTGGATGAATATTTTGAATTAAATATTGCTGGAATAAATATTTTGAATATTTTTTATTGTCATGATCTTTGCTTTGTTTTTGTTATATTGCTGGATCCATTTATTGTTGTGCTTACATCCTTTATTATACATTGTCCATACCCTTACTCTTCCTTTATGCTTTGTTTGGGTATAGGAAAGAAAATAGAAGGAAAGAAAATAAGAGGAAAGAAAATGGGAGGAGAGAAAATAGAAGGAAAATTAGAGTTATTTGTATGTTGTTTGGATGAAGAGAAAATAGATGGAAAGAAAATGGAGAGAAAATTTTCTTTTGTTTGGATGGAAAGAAAAGTGAGAAGAAAGAAAATCATAATAGTATAAAATTACATTAATACCCTTATCTATATTATATGTAAATTATAATTTATTAATGATAAAAGGTAAATATGTAATTTTATTCATATTTGCCACATTTCTCTTCATTCTCATCTCATTTGTGGAGAGAAAATAATTTAGTGGACCCCACATTAATTTTTTTCTTTCCCTTCTATTTTCTCTTCTCATCCAAACAACAAAAAACTTACTTTTCCATCTATTTTCTCCTCCTATTTTCTTTCCCTTCAAATCCCTCAATCCAAACAATGTGTTAAGCATCACTGCTCAAATATTAAATTCTTAGCATCTTTTGAAAAATTGCCCATGCTCAAATGTTAACTTTCTGACATAATGTTGGTCTTCTGATACATATCATGAATATGGTTATCCTTCTCGTATGAAGACAAGTAAATTTTGGGTCTGATAAGTTGCCACAGATATTAACCTGAATAAAAGATCTAGAAATAACAGACAATGAAAGCACCCAAACTAGAACACTATAGCAGCTCTCACATGACAGTATGTCACATTCCCACACTCTCCCGCTTACAATTTACAGCTTAACAGTTATTTGCATGTAGAGGGTCCCATTTGATTGTCACACTTCCCTTGGTTTGTATCAGGGTCCTTTAGATTAATATATCATAAAGCTAATTATTATAGGATTAGACATTTACCCTCTGTTTGGTGCAAAGGGCATGATCCTTTTATAGTGATTTCCCCCTCAGATACGTTGAGACATTGGAAAACTTGCTTCACATATAATTTTATGTTTTTCAATCTTGGGTTTGATTCTGCTTTTGGTAAGAAGATTTCTCTTATGGACTCATTAAGTGCAGAGAAGAAAGGGCAAATAAGGGTATAGACATAAGGAAAGAGCATACTTGTAACCAACTCTGCTGATTTAGTCATTTAGCAATGGGAGTGAAGGATGAGGCTATATGTATGAGACAGGGTGACTTTGAAAGGTTTCAGGCAAGAATTGGATTAGGTTTTTGGGAGAATCTGAGCCTGTCTAATACTAGAAACATACCTTCCAATTTCATGCTAGCTTTGCATATCTTCTTCCTCAGATCATCCATGTTGGTTTGTCTTGATGGTGTTACCTACATTCAGTTCTTTTTATTTTATGGTGTTCATTTGTGGAAACTATTAGTTTCTTTTTGTATTTAGCCTGCACCTGTATTATTTTTATGTTAAAGAATACCTGAAAGCTAATGCATCTCATGGATATGACTTGTTTTCCAGTCTCAACTTGGAGTGGCAGAAATTATGTATCCTCAGCGTCCTGGACAGATTGAATGCGATGTAAGCGCTTACCTTAATTTTCAGTTGAATAGATATCATCTGTCAATATGTATTTTTGTGGCTTGTGTGTAACTATTAGTGCCTTGTTTGTTTAGACATGTTTAGAGATTGGAAAGCTAAGCTTCATAGAAACATCTTTTCATTTATTTTTGTTGTTGTGTAGAAGGCCTCTTATCCTCATTTTGTATTATTCTTCTCTCCATTTTAATAAAATTTTCTCATAAAAAACAAATAAAATAAAAGGTAAAAATTTTACTGCCATTTGCATGTTATTACTTGTTAAAGGTTCATGGTTACTCGGTAGAAATGTTGGAGTAACTAGATAAGAGAGAGAAAAATAATATATTGCTTGTGTGTAGATCGTTGTGTTTCACAATAGAAAAGACCAATATATATATAAAAAGGAGAGTAATAAATATATAAAGCACCTATCAACTACTCTGTTTGGATATGACTTTACTGTTTGCACGGGTTCACTTTTTTCCCAGATATTTGAGCTAAATTGCAACAAAAAGGTTTTAAACCTGGTATTTATTGATGGCAGTGGTGCAATTTACTTCTGCACCGTAGCTCTTTCTTTGATAATAGGCTTGGACAATTGATATAATCAAATACCACTGAGTGGCCACTTTTTCTTATTGAATTGAATTTAATTAATGATTGACACTGATGTAATAATTCCCAGTGCGAAAAAAAGTTTGTTCTATTTAACTTATTTTATTGATAAGAAGTTCATATTATCATAAATCATAATGCTTTTCAACATAACATGGATAGAGTACCGTAGAATACGTTAAGGAATTGAATTTGCTGTTTCTTAGCTGCATTTGATCATTTTAACATAACTTGCATGTTTTTATTCAGGCTGTAATAATGCTCGAGCCTTATACATCTAACGATTTTTGGTTTATATTTCACAATTTACCATATAGTTCTATATGAAAACTGGTGAGTGCAAATTCGGGGAAAGATGCAAGTTCCATCACCCTCTTGACCGATCAGCAACATCAAGCATTAAGCTCACTCCCGCAGGATTACCTAGGAGAGAGGTATGTTTGATAATTTTCCTGGAATACATGGTACAAATTCATCCATCATTTGCATTTTCCATTAATACCCAAGTACATGAGTTGTTTTATTTATTCTCAAAATGGTGCAAGTTATATTGTTTGCCATAGTTAGTTAAGTTTGGAGGTTGTTTCAATCAACTGGAAGTTATTTAACTTGATACCGAGTTTTGAATTGCACGTGAATAACTCCAACCAAAGCAAATGGCAGCTCCAGAGCATTTTGTCCTTGTAGAAGAATTATTTGAGTAATATACCAAACATATCCATGAAAGGTTATATCATGACAAAATTATCCATGAAAGAAAAAATTCCAAGATTACTTAAAGAATACTTTTGTACGGACAAAATTCCCATTTTACTTTTGAGTGATTTTGTCAATGACATTATTTTCATGGGTAATTTTGTTAGCAACATAATATTTTTTGAGTAACTTTGGTACTTTACTCAGCATTATCCATTTAACATGCCTCAGTAACAATGTGCATGTTGAAGTGTTTCATAAAACTGTATATTATGTTTGTACTTTCAACATATGATGTCCTCACAGGGTGTTAGCATCTGTCCGTATTACATGAAAACTGGCACTTGCAAGTTTGGTGCGACCTGTAAGTTTGACCACCCGCCACCCGGAGAAGTTATCGAGATAGCAAAATCGCAAGGAACATCCGCAACTGACGGAGGAGAAGCAGATTCATGAAAAGACTTCTGGTTCTGCTCTGCACCATCAATGAGATCTTGTATGAAGTTTCACTTTGTATTTTATGATTCTCTTTCTGCCTTTTGGGTTATCGTTTCCTAGCATGATTCAAACTGCCATGATAGAAACATGCTTTGCTTCTGTAATCAGAAAACAAACACGTTTTGCTTCATTTTGTTTAGTTTCTCCCCTCATGGTTATAATTTGGTCTCTTAATGGTCCGTTGACCTGGAAATTGCTACAAAACTTTAGCAATTATAACTAGTCTAAAAGCGCGGGTAGTCGAATGAAATTACACTTACATACATAGATAATCGTTAAAATCAAATCTAGCCTTGCAAAGAGCTTGATAAGATTTCTAAGATCTGTTTTTTCTTTCAAAAGAAGTTTTTAAAACATAATTTAACCCCATTTCATGCATCTTTGTATCATTTCGTAAATATGATATACAGACAAATAAACACGAATATTGAGCATAAAAGAACAATTTTTAATTGATATGTGTATAATATATAGGGTAATTCAAATAAATAAATGGTTTGGAGTTTAAAATTATAAAGATGTTCTAAATCAATTTTCTATACATGCTTGTTCTAAACATTTTTTTATGTAAATCGAATCAATTAATTTGATTTAGTATATTGAGTAATAAATCGAATTAATTTAATTTTATTTTACTGTTGGAGAAGTGTGTAATATGTAAATCGAATTAATTTGATTTGATTTACTACTATACAGTATATAAATAGTAAATTTAATCAAGTTGATTCGATTTACTACTTATACAGTTAATTGTATTTATTCTATATTAACTTTAAAATATAAATGTCAATAAAGAAATATTCTTCATTTGTAAAATATAAAAAAATCCAAACGAATAAGAATAGAAATTTAAATTTTATGTTTTAGTTCAAATTCCATCTTATAAATTCAAAATGGAATCATAAACGATTTCTAAAACTTCGTTAAAAATCATCCTTTGACTCGTTAACACCTAAAAAATCATTACTGGGACTTTTGATATTGAAAAAGTTACTATAAAGTATAGTCCTGCAAAGTGGTATAAGAGTTAACATTTGATTTTGTTAGAGTCAGAAGTAGCAGATAGTTATACAATATAAAATGATAAACTATATTGACACAATATGTAACTTGAGAAATAATTAAAATATTATATCAAATTAAATTATCACTAAATTTGTGAAAATTAAGTGTAGAACAAACGCTTTGATGATGTTACTTCTAACTCTAACTTGGATTTTTCAGAGCATAATATCATCAAAACGTAAGTTCTACACTTAATTTCACAAATTAAATGATCATTTAATTAATATAATATTTTAATTATTTCTCAAGTTACATATTGTGTCAATATAGTTGATTATTTTATATTGTATAACTATCTGTTACTTGATTACTTCTGATTTTAATAAAGGGTGAAGTACGAAGAGTACGTACTCTTTCAAAATGCTCTGCTAGGGTTTTTTCTAGAACAGAGTTCTTGTGCCATCTAGGACAATGTTTGACTTTTGTCAATTCCTTTCTTTATTCCCTTCTTTATTCCTTTCCTTTAATTCGCCATGAGAGTTCTTTCATGGAACTGTTCGGGTTTGGGGAGACTCCTGACTGTCCATAACCTTAAAGGGATGTGCCAATCCCACTCTCCCGAGACTGTGTTTATATGTGAAACAAAAAATCAATCTCATCTGGTGGAAAGTAAATTGAGATATTGTCATTTTAGCATGGAAGGAGGGTACATCGGTTGAGATTCTTGCTGAAAAAGAGTTTTTTATAGCTGCCAAGGTAACTGATCCTGCTTTGAACTATTTTTGGGGGCTGATTGCGGTACATTTAAATAGCTTGGATGGGATTCGGTCTACCCAATACACTGAATTTTCCTCTTTTGTACAACGTTTCTTTGGAAAGGTGGTCATTATGGGTGATTTTAATGCTATAGTGAGCCTCAATGAGAAGGAAGGAGGGGGTTAAATCAACTTCATTTATTTTTGAATTTGTAAATTTTATTGATGGTGGTGGACTGAAGGACTTGGGTATGATTGGGAGAAGGTTCACCTATACTAATAGGCAACGAGAGCAGGACCAGATCAGAGAGCAGCTTGACCGTGCACTTGCAAACGGTGAGTGGATGGATCGTTTTTCGTCAGCCTTGCTGTCTCAGCTCACAGAAAATGGTTCCGATCATGCGCCTATCCTCTTTGATACAAATCCTTCTATGAAAAAATCTGCAACGGAGGTTTAAGTTTCAGGAGAGGTGATGTGGTTTAGAAGAAATTCGGGTAATTATCATTGAAGTTTGGAAGGAATGGGTGGATGGCTCAACAATGTTTGTTTTTGGCTCAAAAGTTGAAGCATTTTAGGCACCGTATTATTGAATGGCAGCAACAAAACAAATTTAATTCGAAGAAGGACATTGATGAACTCACATCTCAGCTTAAAATCCTCAGAGAGGAGGGTATTACAGGGGAAAGACAGATTGAAGTTTTGAAAAATAAACTTGAGGATGCTTACTTTAGGGAGGAAAGCTATTGGAAGGAGAAATCTCGTGTAAAGTGGCTAAAAGAAGGGGACAGATACAAGTTTCTTTCACCAATCATTTCAATCCAGATTCGGAGAAATAAAATTTGAAAACTGGAAAAGAATGGTACGTATGCTACCACCTGTGAGGAAATTGCACAAGTAGCTGAAACATACCTCAAGGATATCTTCACATCGATTGACCAAGCTAATCTGGCACATGCATTTGAAGATTTTGTTTTAGCAACCAGGAACAGAAAATTAACTAGACTGATCAGTTTTGATGAGGTAAAACGTGAGGTCTTTAGTGTTCACCCCCCAGAGCGCCCCTGGTGATGATGGATTTATGGTTAAATTCTTTCAATTCTATTGAAGTTTAGTAGGGGAGAATATTTTTAAGGTTGTTCGCAGTTTCTTTGTCAGTGGTAGACTACTCAAGAGCTTCAACCATACACAAATCTATCTCATTCCTAAGATTCCTAATGCAAAGGATATGACACAGGTTAGACCCATTAACCTTTCCTTAGTTGTGTATAAGATTATTTCTAAATTACTAGTTCATCAGCTATAGAAATTTATGACTTAAAATTGCTAAACCATTAAGCAACCTCTTCGTTGCTGACATTCCTTTTTGTTTTACTGATGACTGCATGCATGTCTTTGAGACTCTAAAAACTAATCATGTGTCTCCACCCATCAGAGTTCCTCCTAATTGGGATTTACCTTTTGAGTTTATGTGTGATGTTAGCGACTATGCTATAGGAGCTATTTTGGGGCAGAGACAAGACAAGCTATTGCAAGCCATATACTATGCAAGTCGTGTCTTAAATGATGCCCAAAAGAATTACATGACTACAGAAAAAGAACTTTTAGCTGTGGTTTATACATTTGATAAGTTTAGGTCCTATCTAATTGATTTGAAAGTTATTGTTTACATTGACCATGCTGCACTTAAGTATCTCTTGACCAAGCAAGACGCTAAACCCAGATTGATTAGGTGGGTGCTTCTTCATCAGGAGTTTGACACTGAGATCAGAGACCAGAAGGATTCGGAGAATCAAGTAGCTAATCACCTCTCTAAATTTGAACCTGAAGAAGCAGTGGTTCACCCTCATTCCAGTGAATAAAGCTTTCCCTAATGAGCAGTTCTTTGTTATACATGGAGCCCCTGGTTTGTAGACATAGCAAACTACAAGGCCAGTAGGATGATTCGCAAAGAATTCACTAAACAGCAGGTTAAGAAGCTGCTCCATGATGCAAAGTATTTTATATGGGAGGAACCTTATCTATTCAAGAGATGCTCAGATGGAATCATCGGAAGGTGTATAAGAAAGAAACACAGCAAGTGCTCTGGCACTGTCATGGTTCCAAATATGGTGGCTATTTTGGTGGAGAGAGGACTGCATCAAAAGTCCTCCAATGCGGCTTCTATTGGCCTTCTCTCTTTCGAGATGCCAGAGACTTTTTGAGGAACTGTGACGAGTGCTAGAGAGCTGGAAATTTACCAAAGCATAATGAGATGCCACATCAAGCTATATTGGAAGTAGAGTTG
>NC_029792.2:113051139-113052565 GCF_000816755.2 Arachis ipaensis | reverse complement strand
AGGGAATCGATTTCATGGGACCATTCCCTCCCTCATCCTCAAACGCCTACATTTTAGTGGCTGTAAATTATGTGTCCATGTGGGTAGAGACAGTGCCGTTGGCCACCAATGATGCCAAGGTTGTGATTAGCTTTCTTTAAAGGTACATATTCAACAGGTTTGGTGTCCCATGGACCTTAATCAGTGATGGGGGCAGTCACTTCTGCAACAAACAGCTGGATTCTCTTTTTCAGAGACACGGAGTCTGACATTAGGTATCTACTCCCTATCACCCTCTAAAAAGTGGACAGATGGAAGTCTCTAATAGAAAACTCAAACGGAGTTTAGAGAAGACTGTGAGTACTTCAAGGAAGGACTGGGCTGGGAAGATAGATGATGCTCTCTGGGCTTACCGGACGACTTTCAAGACTCCTATCGGCATGTCCCCTTATCAGCTGGTCTATGGAAAAGCATGTCACTTACCAGTGGAGTTGGAGCATAGAGGTTATTGGGTTACTATGTTCTTGAACTTTGATTCCAAGGCTGCAAGAGAAAATAAGCTCCTCCAACTCAATGAACTTGATGAATTCCGAACCACAGTTTATGAGAATACCAAGCTCTACAAAAAGAAAACAAAAGTGTGGCATGATAAGAAGATAGTAACCAGAACATTTGAGACAGGCCAGAAAGTTCTTCTCTTTAACTCAAGGCTCAAGGTATTTCCAAGAAAGCTGAAATTCCGGTGGTCAGTACCTTTTCTGGTCACTAAAGTGTCTCCCCATGGTCATGTGGAAATCATGGAAGAAAACTCCGACTGGAGGTTCATTGTCAATGGCCACAGGTTGAAGCACTATCTTAGTGGTGATGTTGATCACTAGAGGACCACTCATCTTCTTACTTAGCAGAGTTAAACCGTCAAGCTAGTGATGTTAAAGAAGTCTTATTGGGAGGCAACCCAATCTTTAGTATCCTTTCGTTTCATTATTTTGTTTCTATTCTTCTCTTATTTCTTAGACTTCATTATTTTTATTTGTATTTAGGTCATGCAAAATGATTGAAATAGAAACATGGAGGCTTTGGAGAGACAGGAGAATGTTTTGAAGCTGAAGGAGCATTCTGGACTCCTAGCGTTTGGGGCATCTATTCGGCATTTAGCACCGAGAGTGCGAGCAGCAAAGGAGGCTGGCCACTGGACTCCTGGCATTTAGCACCGCTATTCGGCATTTAGCGCCAAGGGTGCCACACAAGAAGATTTGGGTGCTGGCACCTTGGCGTTTAGTGCCACTTCTGGGCGTTTAGCACCAGGTGCACGACTACCAAGGGGGACGCTCTCAGGAAACTTGGTGTTTAGCACAACTAGCTGGCGTCTAGCGCCAACTTGGAGAAAGAAAAAGGAGAGCTCTTGGGGGTATGGTGTTTAGCGCCAGGTATTGGCGTTTAGCACCAG
>NC_029792.2:113046963-113050200 GCF_000816755.2 Arachis ipaensis | reverse complement strand
ATTTTTCCCTTTCCCCAAATTTTTCCCCCTCATTATTACCCCTTTTCTTTCTTCATTCCCCTCTTCCCCCACTCTTCCTTCCCTTCTTCCATTCCCATATCTCCCTCTATCTCCCTCCATTCTTTTTTTTTGTTATTTTTCTTAACCTCCTCCGACCTTCCTTCCTCTCATACACGTTACCTTTCCCCCTTACTCCTCATCCCTCTATTTTTTTCTGTTCTTCCCTGTTTCGTAGTTGTTTTTTGCTTGAGGACAAGCAAATTTTAAAGTTTGGTGTTGTTGAGCAAGCTCTTTCTTTTTATTATCAATGACACCAAAGGGTCAAGAATCTACATCAATGAAGAGAAAAGGAAAAGGAAAAGCACCAGAAACATGCCCTTTTAATGCAACACGGTCCATACAAAGTTGCATGAGGAACACTTCTTCGAGCTTACGAACAAGAAAAAGGTGATTTCAGAGGTTAGATTCGATCTCAAGCTGGATGAATATCTAGAAATCTGGCACCAAATTACTCAAAGAGGTTGGAAAGTTCTGACCAATCCACATACTAAGGTATGCCAACTAAAGGTCCAAAAGTTCTATGGGAATGCTTGGATTACATATAGAGATGTTCATGGTGTGAATGCAAAAGACTACCACACCTTTGTACGTGGAAGAGCCTTCGACTTTAGTTCGAGGAGTATGAGAGAGATGTTATGCTTACCACCTCCAAGTAACCTCCCACGGTTGGATGCTTATGATGAGAGGATGAGCTAGGATAGGAAATATGAGCATGTGCTTGCAGACATTTGCCTTCCACATGCTTAGTAGAAAATGGGTACAGACAGCTATCTGAATCAATTGGGACGAAGTGACCTCAAAATAGTGGCAATGGGTGGTTGGAATTTATCCAACGTTCCATTGTTCCAACAAGCAACCACTCTGAAGTTACTGTTGACAGAGCCAATATGATCCATTACATCATGATAGGGTATAAGGTAGATGTGAGTGTAATAATTCCTCAACAAATATATCACATCGACTCAAACCCCTCATCACATGCTAAGTTAGCCTTTTTCTCATCTCATTCACCACCTCTATGAAGCTGCGAGGATGAACTTGGAGAATGATTTTCTTACCCCTTTTGAGAGGCCAATCTCCAAGAAGCAAATGGAACATGCAAGGTTGGTAGTTGGGAGAAAAGGCCAAGCTGAAGAAGAAGAAGTTTTGCAAGCTCCTCCGCCTTAACAAGAACAACCCCTCATGCCTCAAGGACAATATTTCCCGCCTCAAGAGTATTGGCAACAACTTACTGCATCCTTTGAGAAAATGAGGGTGAATCAAGGTAGTCACGGTGTCCTCCTCAATCAGATTGTGAATGAACAAGAGAATCAACGCCTTGAGCTTCTCCGAGTAAGACAAGAGATAAGAAGGTTGAGAGATCCACAAAGAGCACAACCTGACGAGGGGGATGACCACAATGATCATTGAGGTGGTTGAGTTCTTTTCATGCTTGTTTTCCCTTTTCTTTATGATTATGTTATGTTTCTGTGTCCTGTTTAAATTTCGGACATTTGCATCATTTCCATTTTTTTGTTTTTAGTTAGCTTTTGTTTTTATTTTAATGATGCCTCATATATTGTTCTTCAAGTATTATTCAAAAAAAAAAGAAAAAAAGAGTGGTGTTAATGCATTAGAAGTTAATTTTATTTAACAAATGTCTTATCAACACGCATATGGCGGTATATACTTGTGATTATGAGTCCATAAAAGAAAATGATGTATGAATGACCTTGGAAAAGAGGAATGTTGATTCTTGATGAACAGGGACTTATAGAAGTGTTATGAAACCTCCAAAAACAAATAAGAGATTGGTCCTTGAATCAAAAGAATCAAACAAGAAAAAAATTATAAAGAGGGAAAAGAAAAAGCAAGAAAAAGAAAAAAAAATTAATAAAAAGATCAAAAGAAAATAAAGTTGCAAAGCTTTGAGCATCAATGGCTGAGACCTAGTTATGTGCCAGTGGTGTCTATTGTCCAAGGAAGAGCTGGGATGATTAGATCTGTGGGGTGCTTTATCACCCGATAACTTGGACCAACTAGTCCGGATTATCGATCGAAAGTCCGTTACCAAAAGCCGCCTTGAAACAGGAAATTTAGTAGTCCAAAGAGTCTCTGGGCATCAATATTTGGGGATTCAAAGCTTCAGCTATATGCTTGTGGTACAACTGTGTCAAGGAGAGGCTTGAGTAACTAGATCTACAGGGTGCCTCATCACCCCATAATCTAGACCAACTGGTTCGAGATTATCGATCGAATGCTCACCATCAAGAGATGCCTTGAGACGGAGCATTTATAGTTGTCAATAGAAAAAGTTCTCTCTATTTTAAATGAAATAATTCAAGGATCAACCAAGGTTTCAAAGAAGAGAGATTTCATAACATTATCTGAGTTCTAGTTTTGTTAAGATATTGATATTCCCAAGATTTCAAGGAGAAGTAAAATGCAAGGAGCCACTCATTATCATAGTGTTGCTAAACCCCACTCATAAGATAGACAAGAGCTTCAATGAGAACTCAACTCTTAATCAAACCCATTCCAGTTTTCTTTTATGTGAGTTGCTTGAGAACAAGCAACACTTTAAGTTTGGTGTTGTGATGCATGAGCATCATAAGTATCTTTTCTGTATGATTTGTATGGTGAGTTGTTGATTTTCTAGAGGATTTAGGTGATTTATACCCTAGTGGATGCTACTTTGAGTTGTTGTGGCCTTTTGTTGATTCCAGGTAGCATTTGGGGTAAAGATCGGGCAGAATTCATGAGAAGAAAAGCAAGAAGGGAGCTCTCACAACCCTCTCTGGCATTGTGACGCTAAACGCCACTCTCCCAACATTTAGCGCCGGACTTAAAGCCCTTACATCCCCCTCTGCCATGTTGGCACTAAACGCCACATCATCGGCGTTTAGTGCCGGGCCAAGGAAACTTCTCATTCCTCTTTGCCACTGTGGCGCTAAACGCCACATACTCGGCGTTTAGCGCTGAGTCTTGGAACGTGTGTGTATGGTCTCTGGAAGGGTGGCGCTAAACGCCACCAATCTGGCATTTAGCACCAGCAGCGCATCATAGAGTGGTCCCCACGTCCGTCACTCAATCAGCAGCAAGAGTTATTTTATTTTATTTTTAAATCAAATAGAAAAGAAGAAAAGATATGATTAGGTTTAATTTAAGTTTTGAATATTTTAAAATTCACTATAAAAG
>NC_029792.2:113044344-113046788 GCF_000816755.2 Arachis ipaensis | reverse complement strand
TGGCTCTCTCTTCTTTGGCTCTTCTTTCACACTTTTTCAATTTTCACTTTTAGGATTTTCTCTGCACCATGAGCAACTAAACCCCCGTTGTTAAGATTAGGAGCACTATTTATTGTGATGGATTAATATTATTGTTCTTCTACTTTGATTAATGCACTGGTTTCTATTCAAGAATTGAGTTTCATTCTTCATCCTAAGGATTAGAGTATATTGGAAAATAACCCTAATCTAAATTGAATTCCTTTGAATCTTGGAAAAAGTTAAAATCATTGAAATTATGCTAGAATATTTTTTCTCATAACTCTTGAATTATCTGGATTTAATTTGATATGTGACATATAATCAGATTTCTTTTCGGTTCTTAAGAATTGTGTGGCTTATAAACTAGAGATCGTACTTAACCTTTAAGGATAATTAATTGATCAAAGAATTGACAGTTGATTAGGTTAGAAGAAGTTGAATTACTACGGAATTGGGGTTCAATTACCTAGGGTTTGCCATGATTTATATCTTTGCACAATCAAGTGGATGATTATGAATGTTAATCCAAAAATCTTAATACCTCTGATACCTTAACCCTCTTCTCATATTTTCTTCTCACACATTTACTATTTGCGTTACTTGATTCACTGTTTTATGCCTTTTGCTATTGAAACTCTATATTCTAATTGCCTGACTAGAATAATCAATGGATTATTACTTGTTTAATTCGTTAATCCTCGTGAAAATGATAACCTATTCTCGTGGTATTACTTGATACGATCCGGTGCATTTGCCGGTAGTTTGTGGTGTAAAACTCGCATCAAGGATCATTAAGACATGGGGATTAAGTGAATGCAAAAGACAATTTATATTGGAATATACTATTTTATGCATTTCATGTGGGTTGGCCCTAGTGGTTGAAGTATGTGAATGTATTCGGGCTATTGCAGTGAAGAGAGAAGAAGTTGCATTTTTTTGTAACTAAAACATGGAAACCAAGTCGAAATGGATAAAAAAGAAAGTCCGACCACAAAAACGTGTTGGTTTTGTAAAATCGACGGATGTTTGTAGTTGTGTTCTAAATACACCTTCTCTCTCTCACACACACAAGAAAGGACCCTAACTAAATACCCCCTCTCTCTCTCTGGAGTTCTAGCACCGCCAACAGCAGCAGCAGCCAGTGCCCGCCGTCTCCTCTTCAAGTGCTCAGTTTAGAAGACTAGCCCTAAACCCTGACTCACCGCCACTGCCGAACTGCTGTCGTCAGCCATAGGGAGTCATTGTTGTTAGTGTTCTAATAGGAAACTCACGCCGCCGCCACACTAGCATCACCCTCCCGCCTTAGATCCGTTGCGGACTTCTCACATCCTCGTCGGTCATGCTTGTTCTCTTTCCTGCATTGCTAACATGGTAGACCTCTCCTCGTCATCTCTCTTTGTTTTAAGGCTTCTCTCTCTCTCTCTCTATCTATCTATCTCTCTCTCTCTCTCTCCCCGACCTCTCTCTCTCTCTCTCTCTCTCACCGTGGGTAAGCAGCACTCCTCCATTGCTTCATTGAATCATTTTTTGAGCTAATTATTTTGTTAATTTCATCGGTATTGTTGTAATTGGATAATCAATCTTTCAAGTTTTTCCAAAGCAATTTGGCACATGAGCAGTACAATGAACTTTTTAGTGCAGGAGATGATATTAAACCTATTATGCATTGCTAATTAATTGTTATAGTAGGACTTGCAGACTTCACCGTAATAATTTCTTTACTTTATTCACCCTTTTAAGCTTAGAGGATTTCTCTTCTTTTATGTATTGTCTTATAATTTTGTATAAATTCTTTTTGTTGTTCTTTGTAAATTGACTTTATTTTTTCCAGTTGATTTTAATTTAATGTATTTAATTTACTTGCATGCTCTTCTTTCTTGGTTTCATTGTACTGGTGTTTATGAATGAAGTTCATTATTGAAATTCATTTTCTGTTAAAGTCCTGTTTAATAGTTCTTTGTTTTAGTAAGTTGCTTAACAGTCAAAGCTATTTGGTATTGAATTGGTTAAGGTCAAACTTTTCCTTTTTGTAAACTTCCTCTCCATTTTAGCAACTTTGCAGTTTGCTTCTTTGTTTTGTTCCTAATTTGTTGATATAAAAAATATAGAGGTAACTACCAAATCGGTACCCGGAAGATTCTGGCGCTGACAAAATGGTACCTGACTTTTGTTATTGACAAAATAGTCCCTAAAAGATTTTAAAATTTGACAAGCATGTCCCCGAACTCGCCGGAACAAATTTCCGGCAAGCACAATGCTGACATGGCCACCGTATTTTGGTGACCTGGCAAGCCACCTCCCAAACCCTAATTCCTCCTTCCCCAACGCAGACTCCCTTTCCTCTTCCTCCCCATCGCAGCCCACCCCCTACCCAACGCAACCCCCTCCCCCTCCCTCCCATCGCAACCCCCTTTTCTCTTTCT
>NC_029792.2:113032709-113044133 GCF_000816755.2 Arachis ipaensis | reverse complement strand
TGGCTCTCTCTTCTTTGGCTCTTCTTTCACACTTTTTCAATTTTCACTTTTAGGATTTTCTCTGCACCATGAGCAACTAAACCCCCGTTGTTAAGATTAGGAGCACTATTTATTGTGATGGATTAATATTATTGTTCTTCTACTTTGATTAATGCACTGGTTTCTATTCAAGAATTGAGTTTCATTCTTCATCCTAAGGATTAGAGTATATTGGAAAATAACCCTAATCTAAATTGAATTCCTTTGAATCTTGGAAAAAGTTAAAATCATTGAAATTATGCTAGAATATTTTTTCTCATAACTCTTGAATTATCTGGATTTAATTTGATATGTGACATATAATCAGATTTCTTTTCGGTTCTTAAGAATTGTGTGGCTTATAAACTAGAGATCGTACTTAACCTTTAAGGATAATTAATTGATCAAAGAATTGACAGTTGATTAGGTTAGAAGAAGTTGAATTACTACGGAATTGGGGTTCAATTACCTAGGGTTTGCCATGATTTATATCTTTGCACAATCAAGTGGATGATTATGAATGTTAATCCAAAAATCTTAATACCTCTGATACCTTAACCCTCTTCTCATATTTTCTTCTCACACATTTACTATTTGCGTTACTTGATTCACTGTTTTATGCCTTTTGCTATTGAAACTCTATATTCTAATTGCCTGACTAGAATAATCAATGGATTATTACTTGTTTAATTCGTTAATCCTCGTGAAAATGATAACCTATTCTCGTGGTATTACTTGATACGATCCGGTGCATTTGCCGGTAGTTTGTGGTGTAAAACTCGCATCAAGGATCATTAAGACATGGGGATTAAGTGAATGCAAAAGACAATTTATATTGGAATATACTATTTTATGCATTTCATGTGGGTTGGCCCTAGTGGTTGAAGTATGTGAATGTATTCGGGCTATTGCAGTGAAGAGAGAAGAAGTTGCATTTTTTTGTAACTAAAACATGGAAACCAAGTCGAAATGGATAAAAAAGAAAGTCCGACCACAAAAACGTGTTGGTTTTGTAAAATCGACGGATGTTTGTAGTTGTGTTCTAAATACACCTTCTCTCTCTCACACACACAAGAAAGGACCCTAACTAAATACCCCCTCTCTCTCTCTGGAGTTCTAGCACCGCCAACAGCAGCAGCAGCCAGTGCCCGCCGTCTCCTCTTCAAGTGCTCAGTTTAGAAGACTAGCCCTAAACCCTGACTCACCGCCACTGCCGAACTGCTGTCGTCAGCCATAGGGAGTCATTGTTGTTAGTGTTCTAATAGGAAACTCACGCCGCCGCCACACTAGCATCACCCTCCCGCCTTAGATCCGTTGCGGACTTCTCACATCCTCGTCGGTCATGCTTGTTCTCTTTCCTGCATTGCTAACATGGTAGACCTCTCCTCGTCATCTCTCTTTGTTTTAAGGCTTCTCTCTCTCTCTCTCTATCTATCTATCTCTCTCTCTCTCTCTCCCCGCTCTCTCTCTCTCTCTCTCTCACCGTGGGTAAGCAGCACTCCTCCATTGCTTCATTGAATCATTTTTTGAGCTAATTATTTTGTTAATTTCATCGGTATTGTTGTAATTGGATAATCAATCTTTCAAGTTTTTCCAAAGCAATTTGGCACATGAGCAGTACAATGAACTTTTTAGTGCAGGAGATGATATTAAACCTATTATGCATTGCTAATTAATTGTTATAGTAGGACTTGCAGACTTCACCGTAATAATTTCTTTACTTTATTCACCCTTTTAAGCTTAGAGGATTTCTCTTCTTTTATGTATTGTCTTATAATTTTGTATAAATTCTTTTTGTTGTTCTTTGTAAATTGACTTTATTTTTTCCAGTTGATTTTAATTTAATGTATTTAATTTACTTGCATGCTCTTCTTTCTTGGTTTCATTGTACTGGTGTTTATGAATGAAGTTCATTATTGAAATTCATTTTCTGTTAAAGTCCTGTTTAATAGTTCTTTGTTTTAGTAAGTTGCTTAACAGTCAAAGCTATTTGGTATTGAATTGGTTAAGGTCAAACTTTTCCTTTTTGTAAACTTCCTCTCCATTTTAGCAACTTTGCAGTTTGCTTCTTTGTTTTGTTCCTAATTTGTTGATATAAAAAATATAGAGGTAACTACCAAATCGGTACCCGGAAGATTCTGGCGCTGACAAAATGGTACCTGACTTTTGTTATTGACAAAATAGTCCCTAAAAGATTTTAAAATTTGACAAGCGTGTCCCCGAGCTCGCCGGAGCAAATTTCCGGCAAGCACAATGCTGACATGGCCACCGTATTTTGGTGACCTGGCAAGCCACCTCCCAAACCCTAATTCCTCCTTCCCCAACGCAGACTCCCTTTCCTCTTCCTCCCCATCGCAGCCCACCCCCTACCCAACGCAACCCCCTCCCCCTCCCTCCCATCGCAACCCCCTTTTCTCTTCCTCCCCATCACAGCCTCCTAACGCACACTCTCCCTTCCCTTTTTCTCTCCATCGCAGCCCCCTTCCCTCTTCCTCTCATCGCAAATCATATAAAGACACATATAGAAAAAGAAGAAAAAAAAGTCAGTTACAAACCCCCCAAATTTCTTTTCTTTTGATCATACATCCAGATTCACAATGACCAACACATTCACAATAACCGCAAAAAACAGCAGAGGAAGAGAAGGATATCAATTGCTATAATAAGCAAAACCAAGGAAATCACGAAAACAAAATTATAGATGAACATCAAAAGCGTGACCCAGAGGTAAGTGATGAATAAAACGCTTGAAGACTTTGGAGATTGCGAAGACGGTGGAGAAAAAGGAGACATCTTTGTTGGTGTAGAGGGAAGCGACGGTGAAGACGACAGCGGTGATGGAGAGGAGAGAGAAGGCGAAGAGGAAGAGAAGGTAGCAGAACTGGATTGTGAGGAGAAGAGTCCATTCATGGTTAGCCTGGGAAGAGTCCTGATAAGGGTTCTGAAACTGAGTGAGAAATGGGTGTGTGAAGAGTGAGTGTGCGAGGATTGCGAATCAGAGAGGAAAAATTAGGGTTAGGGTTATGAGGTAGAACGTCTTGCAGCTCCTCTAGTGCTAGATCCATTATTCCTTCTTCTTCTTCTTCTTCTCAAATTCTCATTTTGGTTTGTGAATGCTGTGAAGGGATGTGATTTTGAGGTATCAGATTTTTGTTCTTCTTCATTGCAGAAATGAGATGAGATGAGATGATATGAGAGGGAGGGAGAAGGAAGAGGGTTGCGATGGGGAGGAAGAGAAAAGGGGGTTGCGATGGGAGGGAGGGGGAGGGGGTTGCGTTGGGTAGGGGGTGGGCTGCGATGGGGAGGAAGAGGAAAGGGAGTCTGCGTTGGGGAAGGAGGAATTAGGGTTTGGGAGGTGGCTTGCCAGGTCACCAAAATACGGTGGCCATGTCAGCATTGTGCTTGCCGGAAATTTGTTCCGGCGAGCTCGGGGACACGCTTGTCAAATTTTAAAATCTTTTAGGGACTATTTTGTCAATAACAAAAGTTAGGTACCATTTTGTCAGCGCCAGAATCTTCCGGGTACCGATTTGGTAGTTACCTCAAAAATATATAGTAATTAGTAGGTTAGAGTGGGTAAATAGATGCATTAGATGAATATTAGATTGGACCATAACCATAAGGAGATCCATTAAAAAAACAAACCATCATATCATTTTGATTTCTTAGAAAATTGTTAAAACATCCAACAATATTAAAGAATTCATTGAGTTAATTTTTTTAGTTAATGATGTTTTTGTTGATTGTTCATTTTCTAAATTATTAGGTGAAATTGTGAACCTTTGAATTATATTACCTTAGAAATGATTGAATTTAAATATTTAAAATCATATATTAAATTTTTTATAATCATTTGATATTTAATTAAATCAATTCAACCACAGTTTGACTCCAATCAGACCATTGATCATGTTGTCCGACCGGTTCACTGACCAGTTGTAACAACCTCACCACTAGAATGTCACGTTTTCGACTGTGCCACTCTGATAACGAGGATATTACGACATTTCTATATATAACTGTAATAAGTAGGAGCCTTTATCTGAAATCCTTATTGACTTTTCTTTGAAAAATTGGAAATATTTTTCTGTTATATGTACATACAAATCATCACAATACTTTTACATTCACTAGAATAATTACACAAGTAATATCCAACACATATCATAAAATCATAACTCATATCCCTCTTTACAAAATATAAATAACAATAAGGAAGGCGAAGGAAGACATCTAAGACAATAAAACAAATTCGCTTTACAAATAAACTAACGCACATCCAAAAGCTCAGTAATCTCTTCATAGGTTTCCTTGTCCATTTTCTAAAAAATATAGGGCTATAGGGGTGAGAACCTAACCTGAAGGCCTCAGTAGAGGGGTTTTAGAATTGTCATAGAAAGATATATAAAAGAAAGGCTATTTTACAGCAATGATAATTGCTTGTCTTATGAATCTTTTCTCTAAACTATCCTTTTCTTAAATCTCGATCATTGGGCATATTACTCACTTTCTACTTCTTTCAAGATTTACCATTCAGTCAATCATATAGTTAATCTCTTACAAGCCACCACACTTCACAATAAATCCGAACCAATAATCACAATCACAGATAATCAAACAGTTAAACAAACAATCACACATAGAAAACCATGATAACAAATAACACAATTAGCAGTTAAACAGATTATCAATTGGGCAAACTAAGCAATTATGCACGCCCAAACAATTACAAACAAATGCACATGATGCATGCCTATCCTACTTGCCGTGAGCTCACGTATCGATTAAATTGCCAGAACCCGACATGTAACACTCCGTTACCCTAAGCCTTACCTCTAGCCATAAAGCAAAGGATAACAAAATGCCATGATAGTTCTAAAGCTTATAATATATAATATATATCCAATAATTTATATAACTAGAAACCCGATGAAGGAGTAAAGCTCAAAGTCGCATAAAATGGAATTACGAAACGCGAAGCGTTCACAACCGTTAACTAAATGCGTAGGCACGGATAGAACATGACATAATATATATAAAACCTTGTAGATAGCTCTAGGATACACAAGGTAATAATTAAATTAAGTATGATCTACCAAGAAGAGGACTAGTCATAGCCTGCAGAGTTTATGCTAGCTAGTCAAACTGAAATACAAAAGAGTTTTGGAAGTTTAAGACAACTTATAAAACTTATCTCTCAAATCAAGCCTCTAAGGCCATAAAGTATAGAATACAAAAGGGTGAGAGAATAACTACAACAAAAGTAAAGTAAAATAAAGCATAAGAAATATTATCCTCCACTCTGTCACCATAACCGCAAACTCACCGAGGTGGGTTGCGACCTGCATCTGAAAAGCAACAGCATATGGTATGAGAACCGGAGGTTCTCAGTATGGTAACAGTGCCTAATATGTAAGATATAAGGTTCCGGGACACCAAAGGCAATACTAAAACTTCACATCGAAAATAGATATTCAAGCCTTAACAAATATAAATAACTTAAACCATAAACCATAAACAGGGTTATCTAAACGTAGGGGATTTCTAACTAATACTAATCACACCGATGTATCCTATAGCCTTCGCCAACCTAACCTCCACGCGATCCCATCGCCACCGCCTACCTAACCTCCTCAACACCAGACAAAACACAGATAATGCAAGCAAGTAAAACACAGGTAATATACATATAAAGCAAGTAAATCAGGAAGCAAGTAAGCATGTTATACATTTTAGGCAAGAGATGCAAATAAGCAAAGCAATCAAAACACTTAGAAGATGCACATGATGAATGCCTGTCCTAGTGGCTCATGATATCACTTGTTGATTATAAAGCCAATCCCGACGCAAAATCCAGACAACAACTCCTGGATTAGTCTCTCTGTTGCGCATACTCAGGAGGAATAATTCCAAGGGATAAGTGCCCTACCACCTTCTCCATCAGAGGGTAACGTTCCGAGGGAGAGTGCCCTACCACCTTCCTCTGGATGCCGTATGATTCCGTGGGTTAGTGCCCTACCACCTTGCAACCAGAGAGAAATGTGAGTGGGGAGCCCAGCTTCAACCCTCACATCTCAACATAGGCGGGAGACTCCCTTAGCCCCTATGCCGGCACCGCTACCTCGACAAGCGAGAGACTGTCACAACCCTTGCCCAAGGCGTATAGCGACTTACCAAAACAATGCATGTCACGTGAGCGCGAGACTGCCACAGCCCTCACACCTGAATGTAGGCGGGAGACTGCCACAGCCCCTACGACGGAGAAAAATGCATATCACAATCACATACTCCATCTCAGATATCACTACTCATAGCACAAGTCTGCATATACTCATCTCATTAACCATAATCATTCATTTCAAGTTCCAAACTCATCATCCATCATTAATATCTCAAGTTCATCATCAGCCTTGCTCCCCATTCGCTCACAAGACAATTTCACCTAACTGACATACCAAGCCTAAGTCACTGTCTTCTAAACTCATATAAATTACCAATTTAGTTCACTAACCCATCTTTATTCATCTTAAGGCCTAATTACCAATTATCAATATTAAATAGTAGATAAAAATTTTGGAAAGTTAGAGAACCCTTGGAAAGTGAAGAAAAACCATTTTTCAGCAAAACAGGGGCTGTGCGTACGCACACCCGTGCCATCCATATGCACACGTTAAAAAAACGCGTGTCTGCGTACGCGGCACCTGCTTGCATACGCGAGTGTACCAACCCGAAGGGAATGCTCGCGTCGCGTGTATTGGGTCGCGTACGCATGCTGTAATAAACTAAGAAAAATCTTAAAGCTGCAGAAATCATATTTTTATACCAAACTTCAAACGCTCATAACTTCCTCTACAAAACTCTATTTTTCGCAAATTTTATATCATTTTATTCTCTTGAAATATCTTTAATTTAAAACAAAAATCATTCAATTTCAATGTCTGAGGTTTAAGTTATGATTCGCCAAAGTTTACCAAAAATCAAGTTTTACACAAGAACATCAAAGTTCTCTAGTTTCCAAATTCCACAACCAAACCAAACCAAAACATACCCAATTTCATCACAAAACACTACCACATACTACACTTTACTATTCTATAGCACTTCAATCAACTCAACACCCATTTCACTCAATCTTTCCACCATAAATCCTCATAATTATCATTATTCAATCTCAATCTCAATAATCAATACCATTCACCAACAACAACATCATAATTCATCAATCATCATAATCACAAACAACAACAATACTCATCATATTAGTATCATAATTCATATATCACACATTCCAACACTCCATATCATCCTCTTCATCATCAAACATAAATTCACATATAATTAATCATGCACTAACATCATTCAATCCTAGCTTAGAGTCCACTAGTCTAAGTATCCAGAAACATTATATATTATATAAAAAAAAATTGAAACCACACATTGGCCGATTCCCACACAACTCAAAACACCAAGCTCGAACTCAAGTCTTCAAAACCATTAAGCTCACTCCAACAAACATCAAACCTCAATCTAACATCATATAACATACAAAAACATCACTTGGGCTAACCCAAAACATCAAACCACAAGCGTTTGAAGAGACTTACCTTACCCAACGAGATTAGGAAAAAAACCTAACAATATTCCAATACTAGATCACCCCTAAACAAACAAAATCACAAAATCTATTCAAGAATTAGAACAAAAAATGTGAAACTATTAGGGATTGAAACTGGAACATGGATTTTGAAAATCTTACCACTTTGTTTAGATAGAAACAAAGAGCTCGGCAACAACTTCCCATGTTCGCAAATGACTCGTCAATCGGAGCTCTGTAGCTCAAGTTACGATCACCAGAAGTGATGCATGAATAGTGACCAAACCCTCACCTCTCTTCTCTCCAATTCAGCGCCCCTTTCTTTGTTTTAGGGTAAGAAATGAGCTTAAATGCTCATTAGTTGTATTTATATATGTTGGGCTTGGGCCTGATTCAACCCATTACGTTTAAGGTCTGTTTGGTCCACTTTGGACCAAAACCTTTAGAATTAGTTCTCGGTTTTCATTTCTAAATTATTTTTGTCTTTCTAAAAGAATAAATTCAATTTTCAAATCTTATTTTTCTCATACGCGGTACCGAACAGACTAGAGCCGGTACAGCCGGCTTAAGTGCCAGTACGCGCTTTTACAAAAACTTTTCATAAGAGATACATTTTCGCACTAAGAAAGATCTATTGAATTCAAATTTCATCTTTATATTTTCAAATTAAGATGTCTAATTTTTTGAACCGATTCCGGGCAGTTAAAATTATTATTTTATTAAAACGGTTATTCCGATTCTTACACGACACATCTGGTAGCTAACCTGGATATTATCTCTCTGTTGCGCATCTTGAGGAGGAATATAATCGAAGGAGAGTGTATTTTCACCTTCTTCCCTTTCTTCTCTTTCTCACGCGCTACTAAGGCCCGCGTGGTGTGTCTTTTGCTCACCACCACCACGACAGGTTGTTGTACTACTAAGCATTTTGGTGATGGTTCTAATTTATTCAAAATGGCTCTTCATTATGGACCTTCTCAACTCATTCCCCTGATGATATGCTACCAAGAACAGACGAAATTGTAAATAAACGAGACTAGGAAATGATCATTTTTTTTACAAGAGAAGCATGAACGGGGAGTTAAATATCTCATTTCCTTAATCATTCCCAAGACATTTAGTATGTTGTCCTCCACACAAGAACCACTTCCACTGTTACCGGCATTGGCTACCTCACTGCATCAACCAAAAAATAACATTCCAAGTTAACTGCATTGTAGTTACCACAATGATCTAGCAAACACAAGGTCAATGTATATCTATGGTTACCTTGCTAGAGAGGCATCCTTTTGAGCTCGCTCAACGCTTTGATGCTTCTCTTCCACCTTTTCGTTATCCATGAATACTGAATTTTCAACTTCTCCATAGAGTATGATAACGTAGGAATATGATGACTTTCCATGACATCTTCTTTTATAATGTATCCTGTAATATGATAGGCGTCTAGAATCGGGCCTTCAGGGACTAGACCTAGTGTCTGCTTTTACTACCCGATAGTTGTATTTATTTTTAAAATATTAACTAATCCTGATTAGTTCTCACACCTAACCACAAAACAGTTAGTGACATTTACGCCGTTATTTATGAAAAAATAATGGTACTAACTATAGAGTTAACCCTGACTGGAGCTTATAATTTAACAGATAATAAAGATGTATTTTTTTAGAGGATAGAGCGCATTCAATACAACTTTATTAAGAACACGTTTGATTAGACATGTCAAAATGTAGGGGTTTGGGTTATGGCGACTAACATGATTGAGTGGATGGATGGGATCAAAATCTTTCGGGATATGCTACAATCTTTTCTACTCCTTGCTTCAACTCAAGGAAATATTTTAAATGTTCAAAAATAGTCTAAAGTTGCAAAATTTAAATCTTTTAGAGAATTAAATGGCATAATTCTATGTTCAAAATCTATATCCCTCGGTTATGAGCTCCAGTAGCGGGTAAAAGTAATGACACATTTAGGGTGTATTTGTCTTTCAATGGTACCATATTTTTTAAATGCTTAAAAATAATTTTGAGTTGGAAAATTTCAAATTTCTTCAAATTAGAAAGCATGGTTCTATTTATTCAGAATCCATACCCTTTACTTATAAGATTAATCAGACAAAGAAAAACACTACTTTATTTGGGAGCGTAGTTATCTTTAACTTACCATTTTGCAATTTCTCCTCAACCTTGAAGAAAAATTAAAAAATCCTATCCATCGGTTAATAGTTTGACCTATTTTTACTCAATAGTAATCAACCCAAAATGAAACATGTTACTCAAGTGACACTCATAAATATACTTATGGGCATTAATTCAATTATGAAATTACAAATTTGCACTAGCTCATAACCTCCACATAATCACCTTCTCGTATCCTAATACACGACATGCATTCCTTCATGTTTCTAAACCCCTAACAAGGTGTCTTTACAGAATTTGACCCCATACCGCCCGCAACAAAGATCCAACAAACCATAATCCATATCCTAAGACGTGAATTAAAACCATGAATGATTAATAAGTTTGGATCCTTATCGCAACAACGACAAACCCAACTACACTAATCAACAAACAACTCCTCGTAAGCAGCAACGATTTTGCCTCAGCTCTGTGTTCTCCTTTTCTAAGGATACAGGTCACTTCGGATCGGACATATAGGCCTCACGCTTCAATTTCTTGCACCTCTCGTCGATATCGCTCTAGAACCTGGTAGTTGAAGTCGAAAATGTTTAGTCCTGTCTCCGACAATAGCTGCTCAAGAGAGATAAATGCAGTATCCTACGTAGCTTGTCCCTTATCCGTGGACAAACAGCCGCTTGCAATTATATTTACCTCTTTGCCTGAGGATTGAAGGACAACGGTGAAACAGAAATATTTTAAGCCATCCACGGGGATGCCGTCTCACCTGAGGAAAATCAGAGGCCCCACCCGAAGTTGGCAACATGTTCGATTTAGCAGCTACTCCAAGTCTTCCATAAACATAAACTCATTAACATCCAATTTGGGAACCACTTGCATGTCTGCTGCACCATTAATAGTATAACAAGTAACCATAATAAGCCATGCAGTATCATTTTAGCACCAAAGTATGAAAAAGAATATTCAAACTTTACCAATCTCTGACGAAACCATTGCAGAGATAGCTCCTTGCCCTATGCTTCTCCCCTCTCTGTTGACCAAACAAGACCCACCCAGTTTCAGGTTTTCGATTTTACCGACCAAACCCTCTCCATCGATGTCACCCGGTTTTGCCCTCCTAGATCGAGGTCGTTGTAGCCATGCCTCATCATCATCTCTGCGCATGAAGCCTTTGTACTCAATGTTACTGATGTCATATACTTCATCTTTGGCTTCCATGTATATCCCCCAAACGTCCTCCCACCCGAATGGCATAATATCGAAACCTCCCTTATTTCATAAACACCACAAACACGTATAACATGTGCCTTACATGTAGAAAGTATATATAAAGAAGAGTATCTCTATATTATTGCATGTGATATTCTTTCTTAGGCCCCACTAAACCCTTCCACCAAACCCATTTCAATATTAATAACGATTGAACACAACCTCACACTACAAGAAAGTCGTCGGATACCGTCAGATTTACTGGCGAATTTATCAAAAATATTCGTCGGTAATCTATTTACCGTCGGAATAAATCCGACGATATAAACATCACCGGTAATTGTTTACTGGCGAATTTTTTTGTCTGCCGCTAATTACCATCAGATTTTTAGCGGCGGGTATAAACTTTTAACTACGATATTCTGGAGCTTGTTACTGTCAGATTTTTTCCTCGGTAAATCCGGCGGT
>NC_029792.2:113025320-113032685 GCF_000816755.2 Arachis ipaensis | reverse complement strand
ACTTGTATTTTAATTTTTTAAAAAATTTGTTTGAAAATTTAATATATAATTTTAAATATTTAAATTTAATAATTTCTAAACTAACAAAATTCAAAGTTTTACAATTTCTTATAATAATTTGTCTATAATTTTTAGTTGAAAGTTCACAAACAAGTTTAAATATCAAAGTTTATTATTAAAAAAAAGAGAATTTAATTAAGTAGGAAAATCATATTTAAAATGCACCAATTAACTAACAACAAAGAATTAACTAATTTATCATCTACAACATCAACCATACATTGTCATAAATTAAAGCAATACAATTATCAAATCAAACAATAATTCATAACCAATAAAAATTTCATTGTCAACTATCATTAATATTAATCGTCTAAGACAATTTTAAAAGTTAAAAAGTAAATAGGTTTTCTTAGTTATCAAAGGTTCAGTCCTAGTTCTTCAATTAAGTTTGATATAACTTGACCTGTCAAGTTGTTATTTCGTAGAAATCTGCAACAGCCAAAGAGAGTCCAATCAAGAAACAAAAAAGAATAAAAAAGATAAAAGAACTACAGGGACAATATATTAATAATCAATAATAAGTAGTAGATAAAATAATGTGCAACCTATGTATAAGTTATTTGAAAGAGAATTAGTTACTATATATACTCATTTTTATTATCAACTTCTGGTTTCACATCCTTTGGCTTTACAAGTCCATATAAATCATTCTAATTATGACAGAAAATAAGATGTGCCAACAAATCTATGATTGTGATTTGCACCAAATAATACTTAATTTAATGCAACAAAACACTAGTCTAGACTAAGAATTAAGAAAGATATGCCACATACATATATAATCTGTAATACACCCCTGGATCAATTGCAATATTGGAATATGTTACATGGACAAACCAAAGAAACAACACAGCAAACCACAAGTATAGTGCAAACTAACAACAACATAAAGTTAACTTAAGGCCACTGAAACTCAAAATTGTAATAAATAACTTGCATCAAATACTAAAATAACAATAACAGTACCAGTACCATCATTTGTATAAATTTTAGAACAATTATTATCTAAATACCCAAGCACTGAAATAGATAACCTTTCCAATCCAAAACCCTTTAACATTCTACAATGAATGATATCCAAATTATAAAGCAGTCACATGATGATAAAAATTGTGAAAGGAGCAGCGAAGAATTTACCTGAATAGAGCAATAAAGCAGCCGTGGGCAGAAGAACCAAAGGTAGAGGTAGTGGACCTGAATGGTGGTTCAAAAAAGGGATTAGGGCAAAAAAAGGAGTTATGGTTTTTTATTAAAAGAATAAAAACAAAATGGAATAAGGAGAAGGATGAGGGAAAATTACCTGGACAACAGAAGAGAGCACAGCTCTGGCGACATAAAGAGCGGCAGCAAATAACTCTTCTAACAGTGATGGAGACAGATGGAACAACTTCATTTGAGGCAGAAAAATACGATCCAAGCAAGCTTGACACAGACTTTAGAAGAGTGGAGGTGGGCAGCACTAGCAAAGGATGGCCAAAAGGGTTGCCAGAGGATGTTGCAGGGAAGAGAGAAGAGATAGGAGAATGAGGGAGAGAGAAGGGTGTTCTCGAAAGTGAGGGGAGAGGGCTGCGTATTTTGAATTTATATATGGTTTGCTGTCAGATTTACTAATGGAGAATGCATTGCATATGACCAAAACGCAGCGTTCATTAATTGAGATTTACCGGCGGATAAATCCAACGGTAAATCCCACGGTAATCTCCGCACCAATTTTTCTTTTTTTCCCCTAAATAATTAAAGATAGAGATACTTATGTAATTCATTGGTGAGAGTTTCAGATAAGCGTATGAAGATGCTTGTTCCTCCTGAACCTCTGCTTTCCTATTGTCTTCATCAAATCATTCATACTCCTTTCTATGGCAAGCTGTATGTTAGGCGTCACCGTTGTCAATGGCTACATCATGTCCTCTCAGTGAAAATGGTCCAATGCGCTGTCACTGCATGGCTAATCATCTATCGGTTCTCGATCATACTGGAATAGGATCCATTGATCCTTTTACGTCTGTCACTACGCCCAGCACTCACGAGTTTGAAGCTCGTCGCAGCCATCCCTTCCCAGATCCTACTCGGAATATCACAGACAAGGTTTAGACTTTCCGGATCTCAAGAATGGCTGTCCATGGATTCTAACTTATACCACGAAGACTCTGATTAAGGAATCCCAGAGATATTCATTCAATCTAAGGTAGAACGGAAGTGGTTGTCAGGCACGCGTTCATAGGTTGGGAATGATGATGTTTGTCACAATCATCACATTCATATTGAAGTGCGAATGAATATCTTAGAATTGGAATAAGCTTGAATTGAATAGAAAAACAATAGTACTTTGTATTAATTCATGAGGAACAGCAGAGCTCCACACCTTAATCTATGGTGTGTAGAAACTCTACCGTTGAAAATACATAAGGACAAGGTCCAGGCATGGCCGAGTGGCCAGCCCCCATAAAGGTCTAAGATAGCATAAAACTGATCAAAGATGTCTAATACAATAGTAAAAGGTCCTATTTATATCAGACTAGTTACTAGGGTTTACAGAAATGAGTAAATGATGCAGAAATCCACTTCTGTGGCCCACTTGGTGTGTGCTTGGGTTGAGCATTGAGCTTTACACGTGTAGAGGCTTCTCTTGGAGTTGAACGCCAGTTTGTAACCTGTTTCTGGCGTTTAACTCCAGAATGCAACATGGAACTGGCGTTGAACGCCAGTTTGCATCGTCTAAACTCGGGCAAAGTATGGACTATTATATATTGCTGGAAAGCCCTGGATGTCTACTTTCCAACGCAATTGATAGCGCGCCATTGGGAGTTCTTTAGCTCCAGAAAATCCACTTTGAGTGCAGGGAGGTCAGAATCCAGCAGCATCTACAGTCCTTCTTCAACCTCTGAATCTGATTTTTTCTCAAGTCCATCAATTTCAGCCAGAAAATACCTAAAATCACAGAAAAACACACAAACTCATAGTAAAGTCCAGAAATGTGATTTTTTATTAAAAACTAATAAAAATATACTAAAAACTAACTAAATCATACTAAAAACTATGTAAAAATAATGCCAAAAAGCGTATAAATTATCCGCTCATCACAACACCAAACTTAAATTGTTGCTTGTCCCCAAGCAACTGAAAATCAAATACGATAAAAAGAAGAGAATATACTATGAATTCTAAGTCCCCAATTAGAGGTGTCCAGGGTTCTTAAGCACACTCTTTTTTTTGCTTTGGACCTCGACTTTAACCGCTCAGTCTCAAGTTTTCACTTGACACCTTCACGCCACAAGCACGTGGTTAGGGACAGCTTGGTTTAGCCGCTTAGGCCAGGATTTTATTCCTTTAGGCCCTCTTATCCACTGATGCTCAAAGCCTTGGATCTTTTTTATTACCCTTGCCTTTTGGTTTTAAGGGCTATTGGCTTTTTGCTCTTGCCTTTTGGTTTAAAGAGCTTTTGGCTTTTTCTGCTTGCTTTTTCTTTTTTTTTCTCTCTTGTTTTTTTTTCACCATTTTTTTTCGCAAGCTTTTGTATTCACTGCTTTTTCTTGCTTCAAGAATCATTTTTATGATTTTTCAGATTATCAAATAACATTTCTCCTTATCATCATTCTTTCAAGAGCCAACATATTTAACATTCATAAACAACAATTTCAAAAGACATATGCACTGTTCAAGCATTCATTTAGAAAACAAAAAGTATTGTCACCACATCAAAATAATTAAACCAGTTTCAAGGATGAATTCGAAACCATGTACTTCTTGTTCTTTTGTAATTAAAACATTTTTCATTTAAGAAAGGTGATGGATTCATAGGACATTCATAGCTTTAAGACATAGACACTTAAACACTAGTGATCATGTAATAAGACACAAACATAAATAAACATAAAGCATAATAAATGAAAAATAGAGAAATAAGAACAAGGAGATTAAGGAAAGAGTCCACCTTAGTGAGGGTGGCGTCTTCCTCTTCTTGAAGAACCAATGGTGCTTTCGAGCTCCTCTATGTCTCTTCCTTGCCTTTGTTGCTCCTCCCTCATAGCTCTTTGATCTTCTCTAATCTCATGAAGGATGATGGAGTGCTCTTGATGCTCCACCCTTAGTTGTCCCATGTTGGAACTTAATTCTCCTAGGGAGGTGTTGATTTGCTCCCAATAGTTTTGTGGAGGAAGGTGCATCCCTTGAGGCATCTCAGGGATTTCATGGTGGGGAATTTCCTCATGCTCTTGTTGAGGTCCATGATCTCTTATTTGCTCCATCCTTTTCTTAGTTATGGGCTTGTCCTCTTCAATGAGGATGTCTCCCTCTATGGCAATTCCAGCCGAATTGCAGAGGTGGCATATGAGGTGAGGAAAGGCTAACCTTGCCCAAGTGGAGGACTTGTCAGCCACCTTGTAAAGTTCTTGAGGTATAATCTCATGAACTTCCACCTCCTCTCCAATCATGATACTATGGATCATGATGGCCTGGTCTATAGTAACTTCAGACTGATTACTAGTAGGAATGATTGAGCGTTGAATGAACTCTAGCTATCCCCTAGCCACTGGTTTGAGGTCATGCCTTCTTAATTGAACCGGCTTGCCTCTTGAGTCAATTTTCCATTGAGCTCCTTCCTCACATATGTCTATGAGGACTTGGTCCAACCTTTGATCAAAGTTGACCCTTCTTATGTAGGGGAGTGCGTTCTCTTCCATTATTGGCAAGTTGAACGCTAGCCTTACATTTTCCGGACTGAAGTCTAAGTATTTCCCCCGAACCATGGTGAGCCAATGCTTTGGATTTGGGTTCACACTTTGATCATGGTTCCTAGTGATCCATGCGTTTGCATAGAACTCTTGGACCATTAAGATCCCGACTTGTTGAATGGGGTTGGTGAGAACTTCCCAACCTCTTCTTTAGATCTCATGTCGGATCTCCGGATACTCATTCTTTTTGAGCTTGAAAGGAACCTCAGGGATCACTTTCTTCTTAGCCATAACTTCATAGAAGTGGTCTTGATGGACTTTTGAGATGAATCTCTCCATCTCTCATGACTCAGAGGTGGAAGCAATTGCCTTCCCTTTCCTCTTTCTTGAGGTTTCTCTGGCCTTAGGTGCCATTAATGGCTATGGAAAAACAAAAAGCTATGCTTTTACCACACCAAACTTAAAATGTTTGCTCGTCCCCGAGCAAAAGAAGAAAGAAAGAAGGAGAAGAAGAAAAAGAATGGAGAAGATGGAGGGAGAAGGTGTATTTGGCCAAGGGTAAGAAGAGAGGGTTGTGTTGTGTGAAAATGAAGAAGGAAAGAGGGGTTTATATAGGGGTGGGATGGGATTTAGGGTTCGGCCATTAGGGTTGGGTTTGGGAGGGAAAAGAGTTTGAATTTTGGAGGTTGGTGGGGTTTATGGGGAAGAGAGTTATGAAAAGGTGTGAAGAGAAGAGAAGAAGATGTGGGGATCCTGTGGGGTCCACAGATCAAGTGGGGTCAAAGACTTAACATCCCTGCTCCAATTAGGCGTGTAAAACGCCCTTGCTATGCAATCCTGGCGTTTAACGCCAGATTGCTGCTTGTTTCTGGTGTTAAACGCCCAAATGTAGCCTGTTTCTGGCGTTTAACGCCAGGCAGATGCTTGTTTCTGGCGTTAAACACCAGCTTAGTGCTTGTTTCTGGCGTTTAAACGCCTGACAGATGCTTGTTTCTGGCGTTTAAACGCCAGACTGCTCTCCTCCAGGGTGTGCTATTTTCAATGCTATTTTTCATTCTGTTTTTTTTCAGTAGTTTTTGTGACTCCACATGATCATCAACCTACTAAAACACGAAATAACACAAGGAAAATAAAATAGATATAATTAAATAACATTGGGTTGCCTCCCAATAAGTGCTTCTTTAACGTCAATAGCTTGACAGTGAGCTCTCATGGAGCCTTACAGATGTTCAGAGCATTGTTGGGACCTCCCAACACCAAACTTAGAGTTTGGTTGTGGCCTCCCAACACCAAACTTAGAGTTTGACTGTGGGGGCTTTGGTTAACTCTGCAGTGAGAGAAGCTTTTCATGCTTCCTCTCCATGGTTAACGAAGGAGATCCTTGAGTTTTAAACACAAGGTTGTCCTCATTCAGTTGAAGGACTAACTCTCCTCTGTCCACATCAATCACAACTCTTGCTGTGGCTAGGAAAGGTCTTCCAAGGATGATGGATTCATCCTTTTCCTTCCCAGTGTCTAGGATTATGAAATCAGCAGGGATGTAAAGGCCTTCAGCCTTTACTAACACGTCCTCTACTTGTCCATAAGCCTGTTTTCTTGAGTTGTCTGCCATCTCTAATGAGATTCTGGCTGCTTGCACCTCAAAGATCCCAAGTTTCTCCATTACAGAGAGTGGCATTAAGTTTATTCCTGACCCCAGGTCACACAGAGCCTTCTCAAAGGTCATGGTGCCTATGGTACAGGGTATTAAGAATTTGCCAAGATCCTGTTTCTTTTGAGGTAATTTCTGCCTATCCAATGCATTCAGTTCATTGGTGAGCAAGGGAGGTTTATCTTCCCAAGTCTCATTACCAAATAATTTGGCATTCAGCTTCATGATTGCACCAAGGTACTTAGCAACTTGCTCTTCGGTAATTTCTTCATCCTCTTCAGAGGACGAATACTCATCAGAGCTCATGAAGGGCAGAAGGAGGTTCAATGGAATCTCTATGGTCTCTAATTGAGACTCAGATTCCTTTGGTTCCTCGAAGGGAAACTCCTTATTGGTCACTGGACGTCCCAGGAGGTCTTCCTCACTAGGATTAACGTCCTCCTCCTCCCTTGTAGGTTCGGCCATGATGGTTAAATCAATGGCCTTGCACTCTCTCTTTGGATTTTCTTCTGTATTGCTTGGGAGAGTACTAGGAGGAGTTTTAGTGACTCTTTTACTCAGCTGGCCCACTTGTGCCTCCAAATTTCTAATGGAGGACCTTGTTTCATTCATGAAACTTACAGTGGTCTTAGATAGATCAGAGACTATATTTGCTAAGCTAAATGGATTCTGCTAAGAATTCTCTGTCTGTTGCTGAGTGGATGATGGAAAAGGCTTGCTATTGCTAAACCTGTTTCTTCCACCATTATTAAAGCCTTGTTGAGGCTTTTGTTGATCCTTCCATGAGAAATTTGGATGATTTCTCCATGAGGGATTATAGGTGTTTCCATAGGGTTCACCCATGTAATTCACCTCTGCTATTGCAGGATTCTCAGGATCATAAGCTTCTTCTTCAGAAGATGCCTCTTTAGTACTATTGGATGATTCCTTCAATCCATTCAGACTCTGAGAGATCATATTGACTTGTTGAGTCAATATTTT
>NC_029792.2:113020155-113024979 GCF_000816755.2 Arachis ipaensis | reverse complement strand
TCTTTAGGTTGAGATTCCAACCATATTCTAGCTCTGTCTCTTACAGCAAATGGGAAAAGCATAAGCCTGTAGACCTCGGGATCAAACCCATTGGTCTTAACAGTATCACAGATCTACAAGAATTCAGTTAAGAACTGAAAGGGATCTTCGGATGGAAGTCCATAAAACTTGCAATTCTGTTGCATCAGAGAAACTACTTGAGGTTTCAGCTCAAAATTGTTTGCTCCAATGGTAGGGATTGAGATGCTTCTTCCATGTAAATTGGAATTAGGTGCAGTAAAGTCACCAAGCATCTTCCTTGCATTGTTATTATTTTCGGCCATGTCTCCTTCTTTTTCGAAAATTTCTGTCAGATTTTCTCCAGAGAGTTGTGCTTTAGCTTCCCTTAGCTTCCTCTTCAGAGTCCTTTCAGGTTCAGGTTCAACTTCAACAAGAATGTTCTTATCCTTGTTCCTGCTCATATGAAAAAGAAGAAAACAGAAAAGAAGAGGAATCCTCTATGTCACAGTATAGAGATTCCTTATGTAAGTATAAGAAGAGAATAATGGAGGAAGGAAAAGATAAGAATCCAAACACAAGGGAGATGAATGAGTTCGAATTCTTGGGTGAAAGAGGGGTGTTAGTAGATGAATAAATAATTAGAAAGAGATGAGGAGAAGAGAAATTCGAAAATTAAATAAATTAAAATAAAAGTATTTTTGTTTTTAAATTGAATTTAAAATAAAAAATAAAAATTAAAGTTCGAAAATTAAGAAAGGAAAATTGAATCAAATTAAATTAAATTTAAAACAATTAGTTAATTTAAAAAGGAATTTTGAAAAAGAGGGAAGGGATTTTCGAAAATTAGAGATAGAATTAGTTAGGTAGTTTTGAAAAAGATATGATTGAAATAGTAAACTTTTAAAATCAAACAAAAAGTCAAGTAGTTAATTGAAAAAGATTTGAAAATCAATTTTTGAAAAGATAAGAAGTTAGAAAAGAAGTTGGAAAAGATTTTGAAATTGATTTTGAAAAAGAAATTTGAAAAGATTTGATTTTTGAAATCAAAGTTGATTACTTGACTAACAAGAAGCTAGAAAGGTATTATTCTAGAGTTTAAAGATTGCACCTTTCTTACTAGGCAAGTAACAAACTTAAAAATTTTTGAATCAATCACATTAATTGTTAGTAAAGGTTTTGAAATTATGAAATAAAAATAAGAAAGAGATTTTGAAAATTGATTTTAAAAATTTTCGAAAATTATGAAAGAAAAATGAAAAAGATCTGAAAAAGATAGAATTTTTAAATTGAAAATTTGACTTGACTCATAAGAAACAACTAAATTTCAAAAAGTTTTGAAAAAGTCAACTCAAATTTTCGAAATTTATGAGTGAAACAAGGGAAAGATTTTTTTTTTGAATTTTTAATGATGAGAGAGAAAAACAATAAAAAGACTCAATGCATGAAAGTTTTGGATCAAAACAAATGATGCATGCAAGAACACTATGAATGTCAAGATAAACACCAAGAACACTTTGAATGTCAAGATGAACACCAAGAACTTATTTTTGAAAATTTTTAAGAAAAGAAAACATGCAAGACACCAAACTTAGAAATTTTTAATATTTAGACACTAACAAATTGAAAATGCATATGAAAAACAAGAAAAGACACAAAACAAGAAAAATTAAAGATCAAACATAGAAAATTATCAAGAACAACTTGAAGATCATGAAGAACACATGCATGAATTTTCGAAAATTTTTAAGAAAAATTAAAAAGATGCAATTGACACCAAACTTACAAATTGACACTAGACTCAAAAAAGAAACATAAAATTTTTGGTTTTTATGATTTTATAAGAATTTTTTTGTTTTTTCTCGAAAATTATTTTGGGAAAAATGAAAAAGAAGAAATTCATCCAATCATTCATACTCCTTTCTATGGCAAGCTGTATGTTAGGCGTCACCGTTGTCAATGGCTACATCATGTCCTCTCAGTGAAAATAGTCCAATGCGCTATCACTGCATGGCTAATCATCTATCGGTTCTCGATCATACTGGAATAGGATCCATTGATCCTTTTGCGTCTGTCACTACGCCCAGCACTCACGAGTTTGAAGCTCGTCGCAGCCATCCCTTCCCAGATCCTACTCGGATACCACAGACAAGGTTTAGACTTTTCGGATCTCAAGAATGGCCGTCCATGGATTCTAACTTATACCACGAAGACTCTGATTAAGGAATCCCAGAGATATTCATTCAATCTAAGGTAGAACGGAAGTGGTTGTCAGGCACGCGTTCATAGGTTGGGAATGATGATGACTATCACGATCATCACATTCATATTGAAGTGCGAATGAATATCTTAGAATCGGAATAAGCTTGAATTGAATAGAAAAACAATAGTACTTTGTATTAATTCATGAGGAACAGCAGAGCTCCACACCTTAATCTATGGTGTGTAGAAACTCTACCGTTGAAAATACATAAGGACAAGGTCCAGGCATGGCCGAGTGGCCAGCCCCTATAAAGGTCTAAGATAGCATAAAACTGATCAAAGATGTCTAATACAATAGTAAAAGGTCCTATTTATATCAGACTAGTTACTAGGGTTTACAAAAATGAGTAAATGATGCAGAAATCCACTTCTGGGGCCCACTTGGTGTGTGCTTGGACTGAGCATTGAGCTTTACACGTGTAGAGGCTTCTCTTGGAGTTGAACGCCAGTTTGTAACCTGTTTCTGGCGTTTAACTCCACTTTGCAACCTGTTTCTGGCGTTTAACTCCAGAATGCAACATGGAACTGGCGTTGAACGCCAGTTTGCATCGTCTAAACTCGGGCAAAGTATGGACTATTATATATTTCTGGAAAGCCCTGGATGTCTACTTTTCAACGCAATTGATAGCGCGCCATTTGGAGTTCTATAGCTCCAGAAAATCCACTTTGAGTGCAGGGAGGTCAGAATCCAGCAGCATCTGCAGTCCTTCTTCAACCTCTGAATCTGATTTTTGCTCAAGTCCCTCAATTTCAGCCAGAAAATACCTGAAATTACAGAAAAACACACAAACTCATAGTAAAGTCCAGAAATGTAATTTTTTATTAAAAACTAATAAAAATATACTAAAAACTAACTAAATCATACTAAAAACTATGTAAAAATAATGCCAAAAAATGTATAAATTATCCGCTCATCATATATATATATATATAGGTGATTTCTACTGAATCCTCTCATAAACAAGGGATTAAGTACCCTATGAGTTATTCAATTATTATTCAAGAAATTAATTGGGTTCATTATAATTAATGCTAACCATCTCGCTAGCCTTAGTTACTTAAACCAAATTATAAAAATATAATGAATTTATTTTACAAATTACAATAATTTAAAAAAAAAAACTAGCATTTTATAATCTTTTTAATTAAAAAAACAATATAATTTAACAAATATTATTATTTGAATCCAAATCACCCTTTCTTACAAAGTATTTATTTAATCTAAAAATATTCATAATTTTGATTAAAAAATTATTGTTTAAATAATAGTTAGGCCAATTCTATTATAAAGATGTATGTTTGTAAAGAGTTACAGATATTTCTTCTGCTCTCTCATAAGTATGACACGTGTTCTGTAAACTTGGGTCGCTGACATTGTTCTCAGACAGAACAGGGGAATTGCAGGGGCTAGTTGAGGTGGCATGTTTGCACTGACTCTTGGAAAAGTGGCTAAGTGAACAGAACATAGGATAGAACGGGTGGAGAGGTTGGATTCGTTTTTTGTGGGCCTTGCATTTGGTGGTTATAGGTAATTGGGTATCAAAAATTGATTAGTTGAATAATACGTGTTTTTTTTTTTTAGGTAATGTGTGTTTTTTATTTTCGAATGTAACAAAATTTCACGTAAATGTTAACAGTTTGCAGGGTATTAATTTGAATTTATTTTTTAGATTTAGCTAATATGTACCCTTATGATAAACTTACTACTAATAAAAAGGTTTAAATATTTTTATTTAATGAATACAAAACAAATGCATAAAAAAAAAATTTTAATGAAAACTTTCTTATTTTGTAATCTTACCATGTACCCTTAGGACACATGATAGATAAATCCTTATGTTTTTTATCCATTTTGATTCTAATAATAGTTATTTGGGTTGGATCAATCTAATTTACCATGCTTTCATTTCACTTGCTTGATATCACCAGCTTTTTAGCCTGTACTTAAGGTCATCATCTAGGTCTATTTAAAAAACAAAATTCCCTATTTTTTTTTGCTTAACATATTTAACAGTGTTGCAGAGACATATTTAACAACTAAGGTTGACAAGTGCCAGAACCAAAAAGAAAGGAGAATAGAGATAAATTACCATCCAAATACATACTCACCAATATAGGAATACTACCATAATCTAACAAACTATAGTTAAAGCCAGCACTACAACACCAGCATCCCATTTCCTATGTTCCTATATTAACACCTAATCGGCAACTCACACTAGTTAGACACAATTAAAATTCACACTAAATGATTATTATTGATTGTTAACTCACCATCTAAATTCTATACCATTAAACATGCTACACCATACTGAGTTAACATAATTACAAAGGAAATCAAGCATAACACATGCCAACAATATAGGCTTAAAAATTCAAGCTCAATTCCTGGTTCAGTAAACAAATCCGAGAATTTTCGTAATTTCATCTACCTATCCATTCAGTCACACAATAAGCAATTTCCCCAAAATGCACAAGAAGTAACTTTCTACCACAATTATTTTTCCAGAATTCATAGACCAACGACTCCTACGATACGACACTCTCAAAAGTTCCAGCTGGAAC
>NC_029792.2:113016379-113019708 GCF_000816755.2 Arachis ipaensis | reverse complement strand
AATAGAATTCCAAAGCTATTGGCAATTGGCGAATGAGACGACGTGCCCGATCGGGCTTAATACAAGAAAAGCACCGGCGGCAATTAGAGTGACAGTAACAACAACATCGATGGCATACTCGGCGGAGGGAGCTAGGGTTTTCTTCGAGGGACAAGATTGTATCTGGGTGAGAAAATGGGCATCAAGAGAGGAGAGGAGATGAGTGAACTCAATACCTGCCAGCATATCATCCAATTATCTTAGTCAAAACTAGGCCAAACAACCAATAAGGCCCAAATACTGAAGCTGGACAGACGAAACCCATTACAACGCAATCTCATTCGGTGTTCAAGCCAACGCCTCAGCTCAGAGATACTCCCCATGAGCGCCCACAATCTGTCGCCATCCTTTTTCATTCTGCAGAAGCCAAGTAACATGTGTTAAAATGAGATACAACCAAACAGAATATCTGTATATCTGTACGAAAATTGATCTGTACTGAAGAGTGCCCCTAATGGTTATATCTAACAAAAATTTTAAATTTTGAACAATGACATTTAGATGTATATAAGTATAAGTAAATTTAAACTGGCTTACAAAAAGATAATTCAATTGGTCAGAGGAGATAAATCAGTTGGATACTGATGTGATAAGACATGCTAACACAATTGCTATCAACACAGACTTTACCTAATTCACTATCATAAGGACCACCTGCTTTGCCCAATGAAACCAAAACCAATAGAGATTTCAAAATAAACTTTACACACATAGACAACAATAATTTGACTTAGGGTGTATGGTTTAATTCATAAGGTTTTCTTATGATAAAGGGTTTAGGATTTTCTTTGAGGAGTACAGTGTAAAACAAGAGTTTTCATCGTATTCTAACCACAAAACAGTTTAAACAAATTTATTATATTTAGGTTACATCTTGCAATTTAATATACTTTTGTGCAAACACAGAAAACCATTTTTAGCACACTCATTAGGAATTTAATAGTGAACCTTCCATCAATCATAATGTTCAACATTAAGAAAATTTAGTAAGATAAACGTTACAAGAATCTTCTTATCATCGACTTCATACATCCAATACTCCAACATATAAATAATCTTGTTAACATCAACGAACAAACCCTGAATCACTAATTAACTCAGGCCCTAAAATGCATAAAATCTTACAAAAAAATTGTAATCTTGATGTATTAATAAAACTCCAAAGACAATGACAAAAAACCACTAACAAGTAAATTATGAATAAAAAATATTAACACAATTAACTGTTACAACGTAACTTTGTTCAATGTATTAGTTGCCAATGAACAATTAGGGCCACATGCACATAGTTGACGTAACGAACTAACTATTCCCAATCTAACTTCCACTCTAATTATCTATCCATTATAATGCAACTACATAATAAACGAACGAAAACCATTAATACTTAATTAGATTTAATCCTCACACTTTACAAAATTTTCAATTCCACATCTACAATTGAATACAACTCCAACACACATACACCAATCTACAGTTTCATAATGCAAACTATAGATATTACTTTGACAATATAAGGAAAATAGAGCATGACTCTTTTTACCATGTCATTTTAATGCAACTATAATTCTCCTAAAGACTAGTCACGAAACCATAAAGCTACAAACACAAAAACCCTATAATGTAAAGCCTAATCCCTTAGCGATAAACTCTAAACCCTTAAACAGATATCATAAACAAACCCTAAAGCAAAAACCCTTAACACTACAACAAAACCCTATATCTTAAATAAAGTATATTACATTCTAAACCGTAAATCGTAAATTGTAAACTTTAAACACGTTAACTCTTAGACCTTAAACCTTTTAAACTTAAACAATTAACCCTAAACCATAAAGACTAAACACTTCACATTCAATATTAAAATTATACCTTGTAAACCTTACTCATCCCTAACAATTATTCACTTAATGAATAATATAACACCCACAAAACTTCACCAGTACATTACAATTGCATCCCTATGTACTTGTCTAACACAAACCTATGCTTATACCCATGACTTCATCAACAAATTCAGTCAACAATATGCAATTATTTTTCAAAAAAATCAATTTTGTAAATTGTAATCATCTTCATTTAAACACAAATCGTCATTAATTTTTTTAAACACTATTCGTCTTCATAATTTATTAACAAATATAAGCACACCATAACTATTCAAATTTTTTTCCTATTATTATACTCATTTTATCATTGCATCGGTTATGTGTTCTTCGTACAATTCATCATAGCCACTATTATGCTCATTATTGTATACTCATTTTTTTTGGTATTCAATATGTCTAGCTTCCAAAAGACCTACTACAACCAAAAAAAATATATTCAAGCACTACTATATTAAATAATATATTCCAAATAAAAAAAAGTTTATAATGAAATCATTAGCATTTATTCAAGATAAATTTAATATGTATCATGAATTCATGATGCTTATTGGGAAACACATGCTGAAAAGAAAGGAACCCACACCTGCAAGTTTTGTGACCCACTGTCACGGATGGGCACAAAAAAAAAAATATTCAAGAATACACGCGTTCCCCATTAATAGAGACACGTTACCTTCAACATGTGAAGATGGATCTTTATTCAACATCATAGAATCTTTCTTATTGGATTGCTAAGTTAATGATGAGTATGGGAAAGACTTAGTTGTTTACTAAAAAAAATTGAGAACTAAAACTTAGGGAGACAAAAGTGCTCAAAATATTCCTTTTTCTACGTTAGTCATTGAAAATAACCAATTTTAATTTCAACCTGTTCACACGCTTTTTTATTCCTTTTACTGGAATTGATTTTAATGATTACATTTAAGATTAAAATATTTAATTGTATTAAAAGTTGATACCAATAGTATATAATGTATCAAGACGTCGTTGGCTTTATTACCAATCAATGTATATCCCATAAATAACGTTATTTCGCCGAATATAAAATTAGCAATATTGAAAATTATATGCAACTCTATGATAGAAAATTTGACTTGCAACAGTAAAATTCCTAAAGACTATATACTATTTTTATTACAAAATTGTTCATTCATCTCAATTTTGTAAGTGTTCAATTCTTATTAACGATGCAATAACTTTTTTATAAGCATTACCCTAAATTTTTTTCCCAAATTTGTAACCGTTCAATTCTTATTTATTCTAACTTGATCATTTAAAAATCTTATTTAGAAACTCATTTCATAATTTTTTTTTATTTATTTCATTTTTTACTTTTTATTTTATAATGGTTGGTATGTAAAAATATACCAACCGTAATTTATGTTTTTAACTTTGTTTCTC
>NC_029792.2:113015901-113016309 GCF_000816755.2 Arachis ipaensis | reverse complement strand
TGTTGTTTTGACTCTGCCTTTTGCTATGTCTCTTTCCTTTGTCTACCTCTGCCCAGCCTCCTTCTCCGTTACGTTTGGTGATCCGCCATATACATCCGCCTATCAATCTCAGATCGATCTCTCTTACTTTGTTGTTCTTCTTTTTTTATACAAAAATTACATTCTGATCCAATTCAAAGACTGTTTGAGTTCTAGTTAAGTTCGTTTCATATGCTTTAGATGATTTTCTGGTTCACTACCAGTTCAAAATTATGACGGTTTTGCTTTGTGATTGAACCAAATTAGATACTAATTTTCGATTGAACCAATTCAACCATTTGGTCCGAATCCATTTTCAAAACCATGATTTGCACCATCTCTCATCCATTTTCATCATTCATTTCTTCTTCCATTGGTTGTATACTCTCT
>NC_029792.2:113007415-113014998 GCF_000816755.2 Arachis ipaensis | reverse complement strand
TTGTTTTGACTCTGCCTTTTGCTATGTCTCTTTCCTTTGTCTACCTCTGCCCAGCCTCCTTCTCCGTTACGTTTGGTGATCCGCCATATACATCCGCCTATCAATCTCAGATCGATCTCTCTTACTTTGTTGTTCTTCTTTTTTTATACAAAAATTACATTCTGATCCAATTCAAAGACTGTTTGAGTTCTAGTTAAGTTCGTTTCATATGCTTTAGATGATTTTCTGGTTCACTACCAGTTCAAAATTATGACGGTTTTGCTTGAACCAAAAACCAAATTAGATACTAATTTTCGATTGAACCAATTCAACCATTTGGTCCGAATCCATTTTCAAAACCATGATTTGCACCATCCATTTTCCTCTCTCTCTATCTCTCCTGAAACACTGTTAGCAGTTGAATCATAAAAAGTTAACCGTCGTCAAACAAAACATATTTTTAGATAATTATTGTGTCATTCGCATTTTTTAGGATCTATTTTATCAAAATTGTAATCTTTTTAGGTTCAAAAAGGTTATTTACTCTAATAGATATTAGATAAATAAATAATAAAGAAAGAATACTTTTCGTTGTTGACATTTTTTAAATTTTTTAAAATTATTTGAATCTTTAATTTGATTAAATTCTATTCCTAATGGTTGATAAGTTTTCACAATATAGAGGACTGAGCACTTCACCTCTAAGGTCTATCTCTCTCTCTCTCTCTCTCTCTCTCTATCTCTCCTGAAACACTGTTAGCAGTTGAATCATAAAAAGTTAACCGTCGTCAAACAAAACATATTTTTAGATAATTATTTTGTCATTCGCATTTTTTAGGATCTATTTTATCAAAATTGTAATCTTTTTAGGTTCAAAAAGGTTATTTACTCTAATAGATATTAGATAAATAAATAATAAAGAAAGAATACTTTTCGTTGTTGACATTTTTTAAATTTTTTAAAATTATTTGAATCTTTAATTTGATTAAATTCTATTCCTAATGGTTGAAATAAGTTTTCATTTCTATTCGTATAATTTGTTTTTTCACAGTCAATTGTTAGTCAATTTTTTTTTCAATTTTTTCTTAATCACCCATTCTAACCTTAACCCTAAACCCTACCAAACCCAAAATCTGATCCCCCGAATTCCATCCCAACCCACCTAAGCCTTATCCCTTTTTCCATTGTACACCACCCAATCCATTCCCATCACCCTTCCCCCTCATCCCCATCACCATTGACCTTGTCACTCTACCACCCTCATCATAATTGCACCATCTTCACCTCCACACTAACTCCCACACTGCACCACCCACATTGGATTTTACTTTACCACTACACCTATCTACCCCCTCGCACTTCACCACTGCCACATATGCACCCAATAACAACAACAATAATACAGATAAGAGACTAAAAGAGAGAAATTGAAGAAATAGATCAAACCAAAGGGAGAGTCTGGAAAGAAAGAGGGACACATGTTTTGAAAATGAAAGCTCTCGCTGGAGGAGAAGGAGGGAAAAGTTGTAGTGGTAGTGGCTTGTCACCTCAAATCTCTATGGCAGCACCATTAGCGTCGACTTCTTTTTCTCCAATGTCGATATTGTCAACAGCCCTACCTTTTCCAATGGTTCTAAGATCTCCTAATTTCTCTCCATCCACCTCTGCCTTGTCTTGACTTTTATTTTTTGAAAAAAAAAAGCTCGAATGCTTTGTGAGTAAACTATCAAAATTGTATCCAAAAGATTCTTACACTTACGTAAAAAACTGAAAGACGTGAACGATAAAATAGCCCCCAAAACATTATTTAGTTTGATAAAAACGACCAAACATCAATCATTACCATTTTCATTGATAGAAAATGCTTAGCTGGATAACTGAAAGAATGACATGGCAAACTAAAATATTTTTTGGTATTTTTAATTAATTTAAAATGATGGAAATCCTATTTTTCCAGATCTCCCCTTTTCCTTCCTATTTCTATCTCCCTCTAGTTCCAAATCAATTCCTTCAACATCATTGATCTTTTCAAATTTAATTCCTCTAAGCTAATGGAAAATCATGCAACATGATCAAAAAATAAAAATTCCCAAATTAGGTGCTGAAGAATTGATGCCAGGGCATCTTGGCTAGTTTTACTAGCCATTTTTTGTATGTTCTAGATAGTTTTCATGCATTTTCTTAGGCAATAAGCAAGTAATTGGTTGAATATTCTTTCATACCTTGATTCAAGCAAACATTGTGAATTTTACACGATTTCATGGGAATAATGCATGAATTAAATGATAAAATAGATGATGCATAATCTCATGATCTAAGGCAGGGCTTTGATGCACTAACGTGGCCATTAACGTCTTCGAAGGCCATTGTATCCCACGTTAGTGCCACTAACGTGGAAGAAAAGAGAAGCTCCAACGTTAGTGGTAAAGTTGACACCACTAACGCTAGAAAGGCCAACATAAGCCCACGTTAGTGCCACTAACATGGGCATTAACGTGGAGCATGAAGGGGAGCCAACGTTAGTGACACTAACTTTGTCACTAACGTTGGAAATAGCCTAGGATACCCACGTTAGTGGCCACGTTAACGCCACTAACGTGGGGTATTAATGTGGAGTAAGGAGAGAAGAGCCAACGTTAGTGACACTAAGTCACTAACCTTGGAAATGGCCAAGAAGCCCACGTTAGTGCCACTAACGTGGAAACTAACGTAAAAGAGGAAGAGGTTTACAACGTTAGTAACAAAGTTAGTGTCACTAATGTCTTCGAGTTATAGTACACCCACATTAATGGCCATGTTAGCACCACTAACGTGGGCCATTAACGTGGAAGAAAGAATGGTTGTAGCGTTAATAGTAAAGTTAATACCATTAACGTTATCAAAGGTTAGAAAAGGCTACGTTAGTGGTCACGTTAGTGCCACTAACGTTGGGGTTAACGTAGCTCAAGAGGGTTGGGACGTTAGTGACAAAGTTAGTGTCACTAACGTCTTCGAACCAAAATTTACACTTAATGTTAACCACAGTAACGCCTTGACTAACGTGAATCATACTTGACTCAACTTCTTTCATGCAAGCTGAGCTAAGCCCATTGAGATTGTAACTACTTCAACTATACTTAAAGGCCCACATTCGGAGACTTGCAAACTCAACTGAAGATCAGAGAAGTAGTATATATAGGGGTAGTTTTGAACTAGAAAAGAAAAAGATTGAAACCTTGGGGATCCAGGCTTGTACACACTCTGTATTTTACTTTCTCTGTAATTCAGTTTATCGGGAATGCACTTTCATTTCTACTTTTCAGTTCGATGGATCAATAATAGTTTTCATTTTTCTTCTTCTGTCTTTTCTCTTGATTTTGCTAGAAAGCTTTCAATCTTCATTCAATTAAAAAATTGTCTCGACAGAGAAATTGTTCATACTTGGATTTCCTTTGAACCTTGAGAGAGGAATGAGGAAATCATGCTAGAAATTCTTTCTCACATTGGATTAGGTTGGCGGTTGGATGGATATAGTGACATGTAATCCTACCAATACTTTGATCTATGAAAGTGTGTGTGGTACAATCAGTGACCAAACTTCATCTCTTCCCATGAGCAATTAGATCAAGACATTGGGCAATTGTTCAAGCTTAGAGAGATTGGATTGCCAAGACATTGGGATCCAATCACTTAAGATTGCCCAGAAGATCAATGATGCATTGATTGAGGAAGAGATGAGAATGAACTTGATCTGGAGAGTGCAATATCTCCTAAGCCCAATGAATTCCCACTTCTGATCTTACCCATTCTCTTTAATTTTTGCTATTTACTTTGATGTTCATCATCCCCATTCCTATTTAAGTTTCTGCAATTTGAATTCCTTGCAATTCACTTTATGCTCTTTACATTCCGCCATTTACTATCAGCTATTTCTATTTCTTGTTATTTATCTTTCCTGCCATTTAATTTTCTGCAATTCCCAATCCAATTTTGATTCAGCTCAACTAGAACACTCCTTTAATTAATGTTGCTCAACCAATCAATTCCTGTGGGATTCGACCTCACTCTACTGTGAGTTTTTACTAGACGACATTCGGTATACTTGCCGAGGGAAATTTGTAGCGATACAAGTTTTCGTGCATCAAGAACACTATTCTAAAAGAGGAAGATAGATCGACAGAGAGACCTGAGGGAGAAGACCACGATAGAGGAGGCTGGAGCTGCTCCTACCGTCTCTGACCTTCCATCGCTACCACTGGTGCTAATAGGAGCCTTTGCCACCACTGGATTCAGCGAGAAAAATAAGCGATTGGAGGAGAGAGAGAGAGAGCACACAAATACAGGGAGAGAGAGAAAGGGGATATGTTGCATGAGAGAGAATAAGAGATAGAACAACAAAGGAGGAAGACCACGACAGAGAAAGGTGGAGCTCTTTCTGCCATCAAACTTTCCATCTCCATCATTAGGTTCACCAAGAAGAATATGGGGGAGAGAAAGAGAAAGAGAGAGAGAGAGAGAGAGAGAAGAGAGAGAGAGAGAGAGAGCACTGATAGAGAAAGAAAGGGGACTTGTCCAAGGAAAGGATGTGATGGAGGGAGACACCATTTCTACCATTACTCTCGAGCTGAAGGAGATCTTGCCAAGCTGCTGGTCACAGTTAAAGTCACTGAAAGGGGCTGTTGGAAGAGGGGGATGCATTGCAAGCTAAGATTAGTTTTTTTTTCCTATCAATTTTAAATCAATGAAACTATTGTCTAGTTTTAAGTTATTATTTCTTTTTTTCCTCTAAATTTGTGAAATTTTTAGGATTTGAATGGTTTCTACTGCTAGTAGCTTGCGTATTTATTGTCACTTATCATATGATATTTTGAAAAATGGTGTCATGAAGCGACTACTTCTATTCATCTCTCTGTGATTCTTGGTGTTGGGTTAAGGGAGGAAGAGCGAAGATGGAACTAGGATGGAGTAACTGAGAGAGTGGCGATGCAATGGTGGCGTTGCACTGGCTAAGATATAAGGACAGAGGTGATGGTGCGAGAAATAGAAAGTGAAAGGAGGATAGACAAGGGGAATGGAAGGAAGAGAGAGAGCAAAAAGAGAGAGAAAATTGGTGGTGGTGAAGGTTAGAGAAGAGTTTGACATGTCATTAATTCTGTTAGCTATATAAGCATTTTCTATTAACGGAGATTTAATCTTTTAATGTTTGATCATTTTTGTCAAATTATTAATCTTTGGGGGGTTCTTTTTATCTTTCGCATTATTCAGAGTTGTTTTTGTTAGCGCAAAAAATTTTTGGATATCGTTTTCGTAGTTTATTCATGCTTTTCAATGTGGTAGTTGTTGTTGAAAGATGTGGTGGCGGTGGGATTGCAATGATGGTAAAGGTAAGGAGGTGATGATGTGTGGTGGAGTGTGTTTTTTTGGTTATTGTAAAGGTGAGGGTGAGAAAGGATATGCAGTGACAGTGGAAGGGAGGTTATACTGGTGATAGGGGTGAATGACAAAGGTGGGGTTGATTGGGTGGAGGGATGTGCGGTGGTGGCATTGATAGAAAGTGGGAGAGTTTGGGGTTTGGTAGGTGGTTTTGGTTTGGAGGTTGTTTAGGGTTTATGTTGGAATGGATGATGAAGGGTAAATTTGATAAAAAAAATTGACTAACAGTTGACTATTAGAAAAATGAACTATATAAGTAAAATTGAAATTTATTTTAAATGTTCGGGTTAAAATTAAATTAAATTAAAATTTAGTGATAATTTTAAAGAATTTAAAAAAACCTTAGGAACAGATATTTTACCTTAAGGGTTAACTACAAACGTCCTCGAAATATTCTGATGCTGATAAAAATGTCCTTAATTTTTTTATCGAAAAAAATAACCTAAAATAATTTAAGAATAAAGTATATTTTTTGTCCTTAAAGTTTGTTAAAAGTTTCAAAAATATCCCTAAGTTTTATTTTGATTCAATTTTGTCCTAAAAATTTTCAACTTGTATCAAATTTACTCCTAACAACTAATTTTTCAAAAAAAATTATGACCAATTTAGGAATAACTTCACAAAAACAACCTTTAACATAAGCAAATCAAACATATTTATCATGCATTATTGTTGGATTAGTCCTAAATTTTTTTAAAATTTAGTTGCCACGGGTATATTTGATGCAAATCAAAATTTTTTTGGACAAAATTGAAACAAAATAAAACTTAACGGTATTTTTGAAACTTTTGACAAACTTCAAGGATAAAAAATATACTTAACCCATAATTTAAAAAGTGCTGAAACAACACATTCGTATAAACAGAAGTGGTCCGTTAACATTTTGGTCTGATGTGGCAAATAGAATGGCATACGTGACAAATAGGAACCACCCTTTTCTCTTCTCTCACACTTCTTCTCACTCACCCACCCTCTAACACAGTCACTAACCATTTGCAGCACTTCTTTCCGCCATGACAGAGCCGTCGGCGAACCACCATCCTCCAGGTCCATACGCCTTTATATCATTTCCCTCTCTTCTTCTTTAACTCGCTTTCTCTCTCTCACTTCTTCACCATCAATACCTACTGTGATCTTCAAAATCACAAAGAAAAAGAAAAAAAAAAGAGAGAAAATCAAAATTTCTTAAAAGTAGTAATTAAAAAATTAATTCATCTAGATTTATTTTAACAACAATAAAATGAAGAAGAGATCAGATTGAAGAATAGAACATGTGCACCTTCAAATTTTATATTGTTCAATATCCTAGAGAAGAGAAGGAGAGGATAAGCATCGAATCTGATCTTCATATTTACATTTTTCTCTTTTTTTGTTGAATTTTCTCTCTAAAAATATTTATGAAAAAACTTAATTTAAACTTTAATTTCTATTAAAACTATAATTCATTAGTATTAATTAGTAACCACTGGCCAGGGAGGAGCAACGCGATCCAAGACCTACTACAAGGAAAGAGCAACGTGAACGAGGACCATTGGTTAGGTAGATACCGGAGCAGAGAATGATTGTTTCTTCTCGACGTAATTTCTAGTAAGACTTGGGAACGTGTGCGGCGAATGGTGGCATCTTTATTGTTGTTGTTTTTGGCATTGTTGAGAGACAAAACAAGTAAGAGGAAATAAAGAAGAAGAGAGGGAAATCAAGTGAGAGGAAGTGATAGAAGAAGAGAGGGAGATGATAGGAAGGAAGATGGGACTACGGCATTGGTGGTTCATTAGCGACGGATGCTACAGGTGATGATTGGGTTAGAGGGTGGGTGAATGAAAATTAGTTTGTGAGAGGAAGTGTGAGACGACAGAAGAGGGTGAGAAGAAATTGGATTTTTTTATTTAAATTAAATAAATACAAAATTTACGAAAATACATAAAATACAACATAATTACATAAATGCACAATGTGTCACATCTCGGTTACCGAGAGGTTTCAAAAAATGAACAGATATTGGGTACTCAGACCCCGATTGTGTCACAAGAGCTAAATAGATACTGAACACCTGAGATACATGCAAAATTTGTAAAGGCTCTCAGTACTCCAGATATACACAAAGTTTCAATTGGCGTCTCAGTCACCAAGATGTGTATATAATCGAATTGATGCTATGTTTGTTTAATTTTTTTTCCATTTCATCCAATTCA
>NC_029792.2:113005333-113006511 GCF_000816755.2 Arachis ipaensis | reverse complement strand
ATTCATCGTTTTATTTTATTGAAATTTTTTTATTTAAATTAAATAAATATAAAATTTACAAAAATATATAAAATACAGTATAATTACATAAATACACAATGTGTCACATCTCGATTAGGAAGAGATTTAAAAATTCTGTCACAACTCACAAGAGTTGATACTGAGTACTCAAAATATGTGCAAAATTCATAAAGAGTCTCAGTACTCGAGATATACACAAAATTTTAAGGTGGATATTACAATGAAGACTTTATCATTGTCTTCATGTGAAAATATTCTCTTTTGACCTTTGGATGATGAATTGGATGGTTAGATTTTAATATTTATAAAAATGTTGTCTTTGTTTAAAGTGTGGCTAAATAAATAAATCACACTTTTAAACAAAACATCTTTATGAAAAGATGTTTTTGCCATCTTCATTTGAGTAGTTGCCAAATTTTAATTGGCGTCTCAGTCATCGCGAGATGTGTGTATGATTGAATTGATGTTATGTTTGTTTGATTTTTAGTTTTTCATTTCATCTCATTTAATTCAAATCATTTTAAATTTTAAAATTATAAAAATATTTAATTTAAAATTTAGATGATTATAATTTAAATTAATAATTTAATTTAATTCAATAAAAATAAATATACTTATATTGTTGTACTAGTTATTTATGAGTGTTGCAAAATTAATTTTAAAAGGGTAAAGTATATTTTTTGTCCTTAAAACTTGGCAAAAGTTTCAAAAATACCTCTAAGTTTTATTTTGTTTCAATTTTGTTCCAAAAATGTTTCGATTTGCATCAACTATACCCTGGCCGTTAATTTTTCAAAAAATTTAGGACCTATTCAACAATAATTCCATAAGAACAACCTTCAACACAAGCAAATCAAGCATAATTTTCATGCATTTTTGTTGGATTGGCCTTAAATTTATTGAAAATTTAGCTATTGGGGATATATTCAATGCAAATTGAAAACTTTATAAAACTTAGGGGTATTTTTGAAATTTTTGCTAAATTTCAAGGATAAAAAAAATATACTTTACCCTTTAAAAAATGGCATTATTTGTTTAACTTGTTCTTGAATTTGAGAAATTATATCCATTAAAACCGAAAATTTCTGGAACAAAATTTGAGACCTGGCAGAGATGGAGAGCAGAGAAGAAAAAAAAGGAACTTGTGGTATTTAGGT
>NC_029792.2:112992247-113005135 GCF_000816755.2 Arachis ipaensis | reverse complement strand
TTGTTTTTATTGAATTAAATTAAATTATTAATTAAATATACTTGTATTATTATACTGATTATTTATGAATACTGGTAAATTAATTATCAAAATATTTTTAAATATAGGGTAAATACCAAATCAGTACCCAAAAGATTCTGATGCTGACAAAATGGTACCTGATTTTTATTATTGACAAAATAATCCCTAAAAAATTTTAAAATTTGACAAGCGTGCCCTTGAGCTCATCGGAGCATGTAAGAACCGTGGCTAATTACCTGTTTAATTAAGTAATTAATATTGCTCCAAAATAGAATTCAAAAGTTTAGAATGAGAATTTGAGGATTTAAATGTAATTTTTGGACTCAGTGGATTTTTCTGAGTTAGAAAATATATTTTCTGCGAAAAATCATGAAAAACTGCGAACCGACAGTCGAACCGGTTGAACCGATTCAAGTCTGCCCGGTATTGCGCGAGAAAAAGTAAAAACGGTCAAAGACCTTAGAAAAATAATAGAAGTCAGAAAACGGGCGTTAATTTTAAAAGTTTGGCCCGAAGTTGGGCCAAACGGGCTAAAAACGCTAACGGGTTGGACCGGGCCCAAGTTTGGCCTAAGCCCAACATATATAAGTGCTTTAAGTGAACCCATATCAGCCCAAACCACACTTCAACCCACACACTCATGCTGAAAGGAAGAGAGGAGGAAGAAACCCCATGAACACTATTCACCCTCTTCTTCTCTAGCTCATATCTTGAGCTATAGAGCTCCGATCGCCGCACCGTTTGCGGCTACGCGTTCCTTGTGAAGAGCTCTACAAAACCCCACCCAAGAAAGTAGTGAGGTAACTACGAAATCTTCTCAGTTCTTCTCTTCAAAATTTCGAAAATTTAGGGCTTTTGATTAAGTGAGTTTTGTGATTTTGGATGTTTAGGTTCACTCTAATCCTTGCTTAGCATTGGATTTTGGCTACCAAAGCTATTGGGAAAGGTAAGAGGCATTAAACCCTTGTGAGATTATGTTTATATTGAGCCCTAGGTTGATTTGTGATGGTTTATGTATATATATAGCTTGAATAATTGTGAGTTTGGAGGCCTTTGGTGATTGTTGGTGGCTTGGATTGTGTTGGAAAGCTTATTGGTGATCATTGTTGTGCTCATTTTGGGTTAAGGACATATTGGAAATCAGCCAAGGTATGGTTTCAATTTTCTCTATGTCGTATATAATATTCATGGACACTTAGGCTAGTGACCCATAGGATAGGTTTGAATTAAAATGATTGTTGAGTTGTTGAATGATGGTATGTAATGATTTATGATGAATTGATGATTTTTGAGTTTGATTATGATGATTGATAATAATATGATGAGAATGAATGATTATGTGAAGTTGAGATGTGAATTGTGTTGATATATGGGATATTGAGGTTGAGGATTTGGTAATGTGGTTAGAAAAGTGGAATTAAAATTGATTGTGGTATTGCACATTTGGTGTTGATGATAAAGTTGTATAAATGGTGAATTTTGACCCAAGAGGGTAGTTTGTGCTGTAAATGCAAGTGTGGCATTGAGCAAGTTGGATGTGGTTGAGAAATTGGTAAATTGAGTATACGTGAAAATTTGGTAAAAAGGAAATTTTAGTGAACTTTGTCTGATCATAACTTTTACCTCAGTTTTCAAAATTGGTTGAAATTTGTTTAGAATTAAAGTCCATTGAAAACCCTTTAAATTGATATAAAATTTGTAAGATTTAGATTTGGATTTTAATCTGTGCGTACGCACACGCAGAGGCAGGCAGTCTGTTCACAGCGTTAGCACAGCTTGTGCGCGCACATACCCAATGAGGAATTACAACTTGTGCGTACGCACAGCCCTGTGCGCACGCACACGTTGGGATGGTCAGTCTGTTGAGGGCGCTAGCACAGGTTGTGCGAGCGAACAGACATTGTGAATTTTGGCACCTGTGCGTACGCACACCTCTATGCGTACGCACACGTTTTAAAACTTCTTCTGGGCATGCGCACGCACACCCCTGTACGTACGCACATGCCCTATTTCTCAAATTTAAACTTTGTTTTCAACTGTTTCACCTTTCCAACAAGATTGTAAGCTTATATGACACCATTTTGAGACTTTTGGGCTTAATTTTGGGCATGAGAACATAGGAAATAACCTAAGGGTTTTAGTTGATGATTATTATGAAAAATTAGCAAACGGAGGCTTAGGTTTCGGGTGTACTGAGGATGGTTTGATTACGTGTGAAGGTAGACTGATATGTGAACTGAAAATTGATGAACTATTGAGTTTGGAATTGAAATGTGAATTGACAGTAGTTGTGATGAGTCGAGGACTCGAAAATGGAAATGTTGATGTGACAGTGGTTGAGATGAGTCGAGGACTCGAATGTACAATGATGAATCATTGTTGTAGTGAAAATGTTTTATGAAAAACCACTGAACTACTGTTTTAATTTGAGATTATGAGACGCTATGCGCCCGGCAGGGACGGTGGTTGGATCCCGCCTGTCGAGGTAGCGACGGTGGCATAAGGACGGTGGTTAAATCCCGCTTGCGTTGAGATGTGAGGTCTGTGGCAAGAGTATCCTGCTCGCATCCCTTCGGATCAATAGAGTGTGCAGGCGCAAAACCATGGACAGTGATCCGATCACTATATCTCGGGGGTTCCCAATGATGATTCTGAAGGGCGACATCTCCATGGAGATGTGTCGGATTGGCAGTTGAACCGATAATGTGATATCACAGCCAGTAGGACATGCATTCATCATGTGCATCTTCTATCTGTTTGTTTGCTTTGCCAACTTGTAATTGTATGCCTAATTGAATAACATGCCTACTTGCTTACTTAAACTACTTGTATTATATGCTTCTACCTGTGAATTACTTGCATTGTATATAATTGTAATTTCTACTGGGATTGAGGAGGTTCAGAAGGCGGTGGCGATGGGATCGCATTGAGGATAGGTTGGAGAAGGCTGTGGGACAGCGGTGTTTGGTTAGAATAGAAATCCCCTAAGATAGAGTACCCTGCTTATTTATGTTAAGATTTATATAATCATGCTTGTTTGTTTTAGTATGCCTAAGATGAATCTTGTGATGGATATGAAGTCTAGGATTGCCTTTGGCGTCCCGGGGTCTTATATCCTACATCACTGGGCACTATTACCATACTGAGAACCTCCGGTTCTCATACCATATTTCTGTTGTTGTTTTCAGATGCAGGTCGCAACCCACCTTGGTGAGTTGCATGGATGGTGACAGAAGCGGAGGAACCGGATACCCTTTAGAGTCTTTTTAATTTATTTTGTTATACATCTCTCACTTTTGTATTTTGTTTTTGCCTAGAGGCTTGTATTGAGAGAGAAAAACTGTATAAGCTGATTTTACTGTCTGGTTTCTATATAGTCTGTATATGGTTAGCCGACTTAAACTCTGCGAGCCGTGGCTAGATTCTTATGATATTATACTACTATCTTTTGCTATACTATATCTGTATCTTGTGCTTTAAGTTAAAAGCTTCGTTAGTACGTTTTGCGATTTTCAAATCCTGTTTTTGAGCTATATCCTTCATCGGGCTTCTAGATTATAGTAATTCTTCCTATATATTATGTGTATGAGCTTAGAATTGTCGTAATCTCTGATTAACCTTTACTTTACGGCGCAAGGTAAGGTTTAGGGTAATTAGGGTGTTACAGAGCACATCTCCGGTGAGCAGAATGCTGACGTAGTCATCGTGGTTTGGTGACCTGGCAAACCCCCTCCAATCCTAACCCTTCCCTCCCCAACGCAGTCCCTACCCTTCCCTCTCTAACACACTCCCCTCCTCTCCCTCCTCAACGGTTCCCCCCTTAATATTTCACACGCCGAGAACGGTTCCCCACTCTCCCTACTAATTTGCTGTTCATGTTCTTGTTTTATTGGTGATTTGCTGTAATAACAATAGCTAGCCATAACAGTATAGCAGTCCCCCACCCCCGTCCCCGATCTCCCTCCACCTGAGAAACCGACACCAATATCTTCTTCAAAATATGATACACCATTTTTGCCCAACAGCAAAAGACCAAGGCACACTGAAACGTAATTTCAAAGACAGACTCAACGACTTACCCGATTGCGTCCTCCTCCATGTGCTCTCCTTCATGAACGCCAAACACGCCGTCCAAACCTGCATCCTCTCGCACCGCTGGAGGAATCTCTGGAGGCTTCTCCCAACCCTCACTCTTCACTTTTCCCACTTTTGGAGCATCAAGACCTTCACGAAATTTGTCTCCACCCTTCTCACCCCCCGCGAGACCTCCTCCGCCATCCTTAACCTCGATTTTGAGTGCCATTGTTGCATTGAGCCTCACGTTCTCAAAAGAATTGCCAATTATGCGATCTCGCATAAAGTTTGCAACTTAGGTATCTCGGTGAAATGCGATATCGTTCATATTCCTCAGGCAGTTTTCTCATGCAAGACGTTGACATCTTTGAAGCTCTCTGTTTGCCCTAGGGGTTATATCTACAGAAATATGTTGTTCTCGAAATTGCTGAACTTAATGGCGTTGATGAGCCTACATCTTCAGCATTTCACGTTCTGCGCTAGCAGCGATAGCACCAGTGACAGGGGAACCATTGGGGAGGGAGAGGGGGGAGTGCGTTGGGGAGAGAGAGGAGAGGAATGTATTAGAGAGGGAGAGAGGGTTGTGATGGGCAGAGAGAGGGAAGGGGAAGTGTCTGTTGGGTAGAGGGAGGGAAGAGGGGTTTCGATGGAAAGGGAGAGGGAGGAGGAGTGTGCGTTGGAGAGGGAGGAAGGATTGGGGTTTGGGGTGGTTTGCCAAGTCACCAAACACATGGTGGCCATGTTAGCATTGTGTTTGCCGGAGATTTGTTCCGGCGAATTCGAGGACACGCTTGTCAAATTTTAAAATTTTGTAGGGACTATTTTGTCAATAACAAAAGTTAGGTACCATTTTATCCGCGTCAGAATCTTTCGAGTACTGATTTGGTATTTACCTCTTAAATATAACTATAAACATTGAATGAATATTTAATAATTAAAAGAGTACTATATTTAATAAAATTGTTGTCTCCTAAATATTATTGTGTGATATTATTAGATTAATTTTATGTTTATTGAAAATATTTTACTATACCAACCTAGAGTGTAACCAATTTATTTTTATGCGCATAGGACTTAATTTAATAATATCATTTTTTCAAATTATTTTTGTAGTATTCATAAATAACTAGTACAACAATACAAGTATATTTGTTTCTATAATTAAATTAATTTATTTTTATTGAATTAAATTAAATTATTAATTTAAATTATAATCATCTAAATTTTAAATTAAATATTTTTATAATTTTTTTTCAAAGATAACTGTTATTTATTAATTATAAAAGAAATAACAAATTTAATCCAACTAAGGATTGGAAACAGAAATGGAGACCTCCCAAAAGCCACTAAACAGGCGAAGACTAGGAAATTAATAAGATAGAAAAGAATCATTCATTGCTCAAAACCATTCATCTGCTTGAACCACCCTGAAGTTGTTGAGCTAGCTTCACCGAGTCAGCCGCCACAATTGATGCATGTACTACTTCTTTCTCAAAGATAAATTGGTTTCTTGCTTTCCAACATTTCCAACAGAGAATTGCTATTAAGCAAAGCTTTCTCCAACCTTCGACATCAGCCACTAAAGTGGAGCAAGCTCTCTCCCACTAGTTGAAGAAGGAACTCGAGTCATGTCTCCAGATCTGGTCCTCGATGCCGCTATTTGTCCAAACTACAGCTGAGAGTGGGCACCGAATCAAGCTATGGAGGATTGATTCTTCATTAGCGAAGCATCTCGGGCACATGCTTGACGTCACTGGGAAGCGGGAGTGGAGCAATTGCAAAATAGAAATCTTCTCATGCAAGCACTTCCAGAGAATGATTTTGATTTTATGAGGTATCCTTATCTCCCACAACTTTTCCCAAATTCAGTGTTGATGCATGTAATGTGGCCCCTGAGAAATTGGAGCATCGTAGAAAGCATAAGCTATCTTGTAGCCCGAAGCTACTTCATAACTACCAGATTTGTTACACAGCCATATAATACTATCATCTTCATCAGTTGGTTCAGTTGACAGGATGCGGGAGCTAACGCCAACTGGAAAAGCTTCTGTTATCAGTGCATGGTTCCAGCTTCGGTCAGCCTTCAACAAGTCCTTAACATAAAACAGGGTCTGTGATAGAAGATTTGGGGCTACAGACACAGGAACATTGAGCGGGTGCGGTGGTGGAAGCCATGGGTCCTGGAAAATTCAGATATTTCTGCCCGAACCAACTTTCCAAACTAGGCCTTTCTCAATCACTTTACGGCCTTCCAAAATACTTCTCCAACCCCAAGAAGGTACGTTGCCTATCTCAGCATTCATAATGTTACTATAGCAGAAATACTTGCCTCTGAGTATCTGGGATTGAGTAGAATTAGGTTGTTTAACAATTCGCCAACATTGTTTACCTAGTAATGCCAAGTTTTGAGCTCGTAGGTCCTTTATCCCTAATCCCCCTTCCTTCTTAGCTCCTGTCATGGTATCCCATTTGATCCATGCTATTTTCTGTTTGTCACTGTGCTGTCCCCACCAAAACTTGGAGAGAATGCTGTGAATTTCATTTAGTAGCATGTCCGGTAGCCGAAAACATGATAGGGTGTATATAGGTATAGCGTCACCCACTCCTTTGATCAGAACTTGCCTTCCACCCGAGGAAAGCAAACTTCGTTTCTAGCTACACACCTTCTTACGAACTTTATCTTTAATTGCTCTAAATGTCTCTTTTTTGGAACGCTGAACAACTGAAGGGAGCCCGAGATACTTATCTTGGGCTTTGATGTGGTTGATACTGAGGGCTCCTGCAATTTCCAGTGTCATATGTTGAGGCGTGTTTTGACTGAAAAATGTAGTTGACTTCCTCAAATTAACTGTCTGACCACTAAAACTTTCATAATTTGCCAAAAAGTCCATAATGCTTTGACTAGTTTCATTTGAGCTCCTACAGAAAAGGATCGAGTCATCTGCAAATAAGAGGTGATTAACAGTCGGACATTGTCGATTAACCTGAATCCCTTCAATGAGTCTGTTTTGCTCTGCCTTGTACAGCGTAAAGGATAAACCTTCAGCACAGAATAAAAAAAGATAGAGAGATAGGGGATCACCTTGACGTATACCCCTATTTGGTCTAAAAAAACCAAATGGTTAACCTTCCACAATAACAAAATAAGAAACAATAGTCACCAATTTCTTGGTCCAGTTAATCCACTTTGAACCGAAACCCAATTTCTCCATAATATACCACAGGAAGTGTCATTCAACTCTATCATATGCTTTACTCATGTCAAGCTTTATAGCCATTTCAAACTCAGAGCCTCTCTTCTTGCATTTCAAATAGTGCATACGTTCATGAGCAATAAGAATGTTGTCAGAAATGAGGCGCCCTTTAAGGAAGGCACTTTGATTCGCATTAATAATCTTATTCATTATTCCTTGTAATCTATGCACCATAATTTTTGAAATTATCTTGTAAATAACTGAAGACAAGCTAATAGGTCTTACTTGAGTCATGTTATTTGCGTCTGGGATCTTTGGTATGAGATAAATCTGGGTGTGATTGAAGTTCCTGAACATGTGGCCACTATGAAAGAAACTCTGAATTGCTGTAAACACATCTCCACCAACAATTTCCCAAAAAATTGAAAGAATTTTGCTGTGAATCCATCTTTCCCTGGGGCACTTTAAGCATGCACGCTGAATGTAGCTCTCTTCATCTCTTCCATAGACACTGGTCTTTGCAGCCTTCGGTTCATGTTAGCTGTAACCTTAGGCTCCAGCTCCTCTAGAAATTGGTTGGGATTGGCATGACAAGTAGAGGAGAATATATCACTAAAGTACTTCTCAGCCACTTTAGCAATCTCTTTTGGACAAGAAGCTACCTCATTATTGCTACCCACTAATCTTCAAATTCTATTCTTCCTCACTCAAGACTGGAATTTTTTATGGAAAAATTTTGTATTTTGATCCCCTTCTCTCAACCATTTACTCCTTGATTTTTCCCACCAGTAACGCTCCTCTTTAAGATAGGTCCTTTCCAGTTTTTCCTCTAATCTAGTAATTTCTTCTCCTCCATGAACACCGGAAGCTCTCTTCTCGTCAAGGGCTGTTTGGAGCTCTTCAATCTCCTTCTTTGAGTTGGTTTTATTATGAATCTGCCAATGAACCAGCCTATGTCGACATTCTTTAAGTTTCTGAGCCAATGAAAACATAGCTGATCCCACAACTTCCATCCTCCAAACCTCACTCACAATCTGCTTAACTTCCACTTCTTCACACCATCGTTCCTGAAATTTAAATCTTTTTTTAGTTCTCCATGTTTGCGGATTAGTATCCAAGAGTATGGGTGCATGGTCTGATCCAAATTCCAAAAGCCTCAGAACCACTACTGTCTCATAGAGTGTCTTCTAGTGTAACCCAACTAGGACTCGATCCAACCTCTCCTTAACCAAATCAGCCCCTTGTCTTTTATTCGACCAAGTGAAAGGCCAGCCAATCATTCCAATATCCACCAGTTCGTTATCATCAATAAAATTATTGAACTCTAAGATAGTTGTGACTGATTTTAACCCACCACCCTCTTTTTCAGATTGAGAAGTAATGGCATTAAAATCTCCCATAACTACCACTTTACTTTGAAACTGCTGGATTGTTGCTGAATATCTGCAAACTGAGATGCTCTATTGCTATCTGAACAACTTAGATGCACATCCAGGAACCCCTACACCTCCTTTCTACTCGGATCATTCACTAAGGTAGCAATGAAAAACTCATTAGCACTAAGAACACGAACAACAATGCAATCCTTCCATGCTAGGGCTAGACCTCTTGTAACTTCGTTAGGGTTAATAATGTGAAAATTGTTGTAGCCGCACGATCTGAGATTAGCTTCTACTACTCGAGATTGGTTTTTGGTTTCACTGATAAACACAATCTCGGGGGAGTGGGATTGACATATCCCCTTGAGATTGTGGATTGTCAAGGGTCTCCCCAAACCCCGACAGTTCCATGCTAGAGTTTTCATGGCTCCTGAGGTGCCACTTGAAGGCTGGCACCTTCCACTCTCTGAGGCAGTTGCAGATCCATTTCCATTTGAGCCTTTTTTGGGGATTTTCCCTCTATATCACCTTTCCACATTCTCTTTGTATCCGAACAAAGGTCGATAGCTTGAACCCCCTGTCTGGCCATGTTCTTCAGTTTCCTACCCGCTTTCATATAATACCTTTTGCTTTGTAAGGTCTGTTTGAACTGGGCCTTGTGTTTAATTGGCGAAAGAGAGTAGTTAGGTTGTATGATCTTTTCCACCTCATGTGTTTCACCCTCACATGATTGGTTGATCATAAGCACATCTGATTCTGATTTCTCTTTCTCTTTTTCTTTTTCCCCAGACATTCGGAGCCCTGAAAACTCCTCTACCAAACAGGCTAGCTACGTTTCTTTCGCCTTTGGGAGCCCTTAGGTTAGCTTTGCTGTGTTGAAGGTCTATCATCATCCCCATCAACAAGAATCCTCGTCCCAACTTGATTAGCAATTACCCAGTCATCAATTGAATCTTCCTTAACTTTATCAAGTTTTGTATCTGTCATCAAATCACCACAAAATTTAGAGTTATGATCCAATAGAGTACAATAGGTACATACCGTACCTAAACATTCATATCGAATCCCAACTTCAACTTCTTTTCTATTTGGCCTTACAACTCTAATGCTATCTTTAACCACTTATTTCCATCAATATTAACTCTTGCTTTCACGATTCTAGTTTCTCTCCCTCGCATTTGAAATAATCTTGCATCAAGCACCTCACCAATTCTTCCTCCTAATTTGTGTCTAACTTCCGGGGTTTTAAATGATTCTGGTAAACCCCAAAATTGTACCCAAACTAGGAAGGTGCCTATTTGAAAAAGGATCTTCATTCCACCTCTTAACATGAAGAACATTGTCCTTGAACATCATGGTAAACCACATTCAATCCTTATGACATCAAGCTCCTTAGAGAAGAAAAATTGGAATTTACTCCCCATATCACTAACATGAAAACCTTCAGGTTTACCCCATATGGCCCTGAGAGCATTCTCCATTGTTCCAATAGAGAAAGGTTTATTGGCAAACAGTCTGCCCACGAGGCTATTAGCACAGACGTTAATCCCCGTTGAAATATCCACTTCTTCCAACAGCACCACCTCCTCTTCCTCCCTATTCTCGCCACGGCCGTCGTATTCTCTAGGGTCAGCCATAGGAGTGAAATTCAACCCTTGTAGGCTCTCCTGAGTTCAATTTAACTTGACTAAGTAGAGTCGTCACGTTGACTGTTAACTTTGAATGGCACAATATGGCTCTGATGGTAAAAACCCTAGCAGAGTGATAAACCTCAATTTTGTGGTTTATCTTGTGCTCAATTTGGGGGATTTTATCACCTTTTCCCACATTTATTCAATGAAATAGCATGGTTTTGTAATTTTCCCTTGAATTGTGCTTAAGTGTGAAAACATGCTTTTTAGGCCCTTAAATTGGTGATTTTAACTCACCTTAGTTCCATTCGATACCTTGATATGTTTGTTGAGTAATTTCAGGTTTATAAGGCAAGTATTGGATGGAAGAAGTGAGGAGAAAAGCATACAAAGTGGAGAATGCATGAAGAAACAAAGATTGGGAATGCATCAATGGGCGCGCACGCGTACAAGGCGCGCACGCATAGAAGTGATTTCACATAAGGACGCGCACGCGTACATGCCGCATACGCGCGGGTGAAGAAACAGCCAATCGACGCACACGCGCACATGGCGCGTACGCGCCGATACTAGCACGTGACCCACTTAAAGGCAAAACGCTGGGGGCGATTTCTGAACTGCCCAGGCCCAAATCCAACTTGTTTCTGAGTGTATTTCATGCAGAATTGAAGTCCAAGCAAAAGGGGAGCAATTAGTTAGTCAACATGAGCCTTTAGTTAGTTTTCTAGAGAGAGAAACTCCCTCTTCTCTCTAGAATTAGGTTAGGATTAGGTTAAGATGTCTTGGATCTTGAATTAATTACTTGATTTCATCTTGTTTCTTTCACAATTTCTCACTTCTACATGTTGTCTTTCTTAGTTGTAATGTTAAATTCTCATTTGATTTCTTTTGTGATGATGAACTCATATTGGATTTGGATTTTCTATTAATGTAATTGGTGTTTGATGTCTTTTATTGTGAATTTGAGTTGTTGATCTTGTCTCCTTGCAATTTGTAGTTGGTAGATTTTACTATTTCTTGTCAATTATTATGCTTTCCTTTTATGCCTTCCAAGTGTTTGACAAAATGCTTGGTTGGATGTTAGAGTAGATTTTGAGCATTCTTGGCTTGGGAAGCGTAATTAGGCAATCTTGAGTCATGAAAATCCAACTTATGTTGGTGATCTAGAGTTGTTAGCTAATATTGTTTCCATTAACTCTAATCTCTTGCTAATTCACTTAGTGGGTTGATTAGGACCTTTGGATTGAGATTAGCTAGTCTTGTTAGACTTTCTTCGAGTGTAAAGATAATATGATACCTTCTTCCATTTTCGAGGATGACGTAATGAGATAGATTCTTGTTTATTATTGTGATATGATTGATTAGTCTTGACTGACATTCTCCTTATGTGAAGATGACATGATACCTTCTTCCATTTGTCCGAGTTGACTAGATAAGATGAATTAATCATTGTATGACTAGGATAGAAAGCCTATATTCTCCAACCTTACCATGAATGTCTCTCTCTTTATTACTTGCCTTCTCCTATTTACTTGTCTTCTTTAAATACTTGCTTGATTTACTTTTCTTGCCATTTAATTTCTTGCCCTCTTGTTAATCAAACCCCCTTGCATTTTCATAACCAATAATTGACCACTTCATTGCTATCCTCGTGAGACGATCCGGAGTCTAAATACTTCGGTTAATTCTTATTTGGAGTTTGTACTTGTGACAAAACCATAAATTTTTTATTGGGAGGATTGTTTGTTGGTGTAGGACTATGCTTGCAACGAAAATTCATTCATTTTGTGTGAAATTCTATAACGACACGACAATTTTATTAAATCACAGAGCACTGAAAACCCTAACAGCCCCAGAGCCAGTTGTAAATATTTTTCTAATTTTAAAATTTAAAATTATTTGAATTAAATTAGATGAAATTGAAAAATAAAAATCAAACAAACATAGCATCAATTCAATTATATATACATCTTGGTAATTGAGACTTCTATTGAAACTTTGTGCATATCTCGATACCGAGAATTTTGCATGTATCTCGGGTACTCGGTACCCATTTAGCTCTTATGACACAGGGTTTGAATACCCAAGATTTATTTAATTTTTTAAAATTTCTTCGATAACCAACATGTAATACATTGTACATTTAAGTAATTATGCTATATTTTATGTATTTTCGTAAATTTTGTATTTATTTAATTTAAATAAAAAATCATTGGAAAAAATTTGGGTCTAGAATTTTTAAATTTGTGATAAAAATGTAATGGATCGTGTCAGCTTTTCCATCCGCCACATATGCCACTTTATTTGCCGCATCAGACCAAAACGTTAATGGATCATTTCTGTCTCCATAGATGTGCAATTTTTATACATTTTAAAATTTTTTAAGAGTATTTTTGTTGAAAACAAAGTCAAAGATATTTTTGTCTAAAATATTTCAAAAATATTTTTAATAATTTATCTAATACCTTAAATAATATATAACGAATGATAGATAATAAATCAACATAAAGCTATATAATAGAAGTTAATTTTTGTTTTTTTTGTCGTTGTCATTTTTTTAACATAAGCTAAATTAAATTCTGTTTTATT
>NC_029792.2:112975705-112991641 GCF_000816755.2 Arachis ipaensis | reverse complement strand
ATTTACGAATTTTTTTTTTTTTTTTTGTAAAAAAACAACTGATAATTTAGTATTTTAATAAATTAATTTATACATGTTTATTTTGTCTTACCAGTAACATTACCGGCTAAATCACCGATCTAGTAATCCGATTTCTTGACCGGTGGATTGCTGGGGTGGTTTCAATACCTATGCGGCTATGCGGCTATGCCTAAACCCCCGTCAAGCACAATACGAAGTCCCAACATTGGCCTCATTTTCTCACACATCCACAATCGCCAATCAACCCAAAACTCAGAGAATCTTCCGCCAGGAAGCACAGCAAACAACCCAATATCTCTCTCTTTTTCTCTATCCTTAACCCATCCTATTATTCCTCACCAAAACAAATGACTCAGCAGCCATCGGTCACTCACCCGCCGCTCTCGGCGCCACCGCCGATACCGCCACCACCGGCTCACCCGCCCTCACAGACCTCCGAGAGTGTCCGCGTGCGCTGCGTCGGCTGCCGCATGATCCTGACCGTGGCCCCTGGCCTGACCGAGTTCGCTTGCCCTAGCTGCAGAATGCCGCAGATGCTTCCTCCGGAGCTCATGCCTAGGCCCCACCAGGCGGCGCGAACAACGCCACCGCCGCCCCCTTTGCATGCGCCACTGCCTCCGCCTCCTCCTCTTCCTCTTCTGTCTTCGCAATCCCAGCCTTCGCACGTTCCCGCTCATGGCATTGATCCCACCAAGATCCAGCTTCCCTGCGCTTCCTGCAAGGCCATCCTCAACGTTCCTCACGGCCTCACACGCTTCGCTTGCCCGCAATGTGGGATTGACCTCGCCGTCGATATTTCCAAGGTCAAGCAGTTCTACCCTTCTGTGCTGCCGTCGGTTCCTCCAGAAGAAGTCAACGAGGTTCGGCTCCGTTACCTTGGTTCTAATTGCTCTCTACGAGTCTAATTGTGCTTTCCCAGTATTTTTTTGGAATGTGAAGTGATGAAAAACGAGTAAACCACCAAAACTACGATACTCGAAGATTATGGTACTTGACAAAATGAACCCAAAAGAACAAAAGTCCCTCCTAAACATTAGAACGATTGACGAAATGGTTCTCCTGTGGTCCATTTTGTCATCTCTGAAATATCTGATATCGTTTTTGGTGGTTATATTGGTTGAAAAAGATATAAAACAATATAAGTGTGAGCGCATGAAGAAATATTTTCTGAATAAGAAAAAGTCCCAATAATGAGGAACTGGACTTTAGCTTCATCGTGTGATCATTTTGCTTTGACAGGAATTCAATGTCAAATGTCCTATATAGCACAGTTGAATACTTAAGATCTCTGGTGATCGAGTAGAACTATGCTTTCCTTTTATTCAGACCTTATAATGGCCTTAAACTTAGGTTTGAAAGCTTAAAGCGAGTGATTTCATTTGAATGAAGAATACTTATAGATATAGAACAATAGGTTCTCCTTACAAAGCAAAAAGCCTACAGAAATAAAAACATTATTAAAGCAATGCTTTCCAACCTCTCAATATATTGTAGAGGGAAATCCCTCTAACTTTACACCTAGTAGAAGCCAATTTCTAATCTTGCCCGATAAGAACATGTCAGGAAGCTTCATATATTGTAAAAGTGTAAACGTGGAACTGGGTGTCAGTTTCCTAAAGTAAGTGAAATTGTGTAATGGTCTTTAAGTCTTTTGCTTAAGTGATAAACAAAAACGATTTTGACCTTTTGGTATTGTGTTCTACTACAAATTTATGGAAAGGTTTGTTGTGAAAGTGGAGGAAGTTCATTTATATTCTGATTGAACATTCCCTTCGTTCAAAGATATTTTAGAATGGAAATATATGTAATGAAATGACAGATTATCATGTAAGTAATCAGTCATCCCATATTTGTTTTAATAAACATTTTAAACTCATCTCAAGTTAGAATAGAAATACTAACTGTCCTTCCTTGCCCTTCGTTTTCCCACCAACGTCTTGGATCAGAGCATTTTTTCTTTTTTGATAAAAGAAGAATTTCATTAAGATGAGAAGGAGGATAATACAGGTTAGATGGTAAGAGTTCCTCTATACAAAAGCAAAACAAACCAAGATTTATCTGTAAGGCAAAGTTTCCAATCTCTCTACATGTTTGAGAGGGAAAGTCCTCTATAGTCCTCTATACATATAATGAGCTTTACACACCAAATATAGCCAAGCATCTAATTCTACCTGTTAAACTTGTTTGTTAGAAAAGTTTTCATTGAATGTGTAGCATTATGTTCCAACCAAATACTGCAAACACTGGTGTGTATTGCATACTGCCACAAAGATATTGCCTCTTTCTTGCTTCCAAACCCAACAAGCCTAATTAATAGGGGCCAATCTAAAGTTCCGGGGCACACCCGACATGTTACCAAATAAATTGTTCCATAAAAACACAGCCACAGGACACTGTAAAAATAGATGTGAATTTGTTCCTGAAATTGCCTCACACATAACACACACAACAGGAGAGATAGCCTTATGAGGCCTTCGAACTTTTGACATGTCATTTTCATTAATTTTGTTAAGAATAACTGGCTGTACAAACGATTTGTAATTAGAGGGAGCTTCGGATTTCCTATTAGGTTTTATGAATATGGGAAGACATTGTATTTGAAGACAGAGTTCCAAATTGGAGAAAAGGATTTACAACTAAATTTACTAGAGGAGTCAAGAGGCTATATCCTTTTGTTAGGATTAGAAAGTAGTAAAATTATCGAGGAACCTAAGATTATCTAAAGTTCACAGGTATCATTTAGGTTATGAAAGAAATGGAAGTCAGAGAAGGAAGAACCCTGTGTAGTGTAAAAGGACTGAATAGTGGAATTACGCAAGGAAGATAGATGATAAAGATGAGCAAAGTCTAGTTTAGAATAGCTATCTCCTATCTAGTGATCTTCCCAAAAGTTAAAGTGTGACCCATCACCTACCTTAAAAGAAAGAAAGGGTGTGAAAGTACGAAGTAGTATAACCTTGAGAAATGAAATTCTAGGGGTTAGAATGAGTAGCCTAGGCAGCAGCATTAGCATCCCAACCATTCCTGTCCAAACCATACTTCTGATAACTTGGTGCCATGGAGAGTGAGACTCTAAAGGAAAGTGCTGTAGCTATTTTCTACCAAAGTAATGATTTTAGACACAATATTGCCAATACCCAAGCCTCCTTCCATTTTAGGGTGGGAACAAACTCTCCAGTGCACCAAATGATCCCTGTTTGAATCCAAAGCACAACATTGAAGAAAGTCCTTTGCAATCTTTTCAACGTGTTGGTCACTGCCGCTGGAATATGGAACAAGGATAATAAGGAAGGAAGAATGGCTGACAGTCATGACTGAATGAGAGTGATATGGTCCATTAGAGAAAAATGGTCCTGTTCCAAATCCCAAAATGCTTAGGAATCTTCTTATCAACAAGATCCCAAATGAGAGTAGATCTAGGATTGCAAGTCAACGGAACTCCTTGGCCCTAGATAAACAAGGGGCCACTCCAAAATTGGACTCTCACTTCAAAATACTTACCTCTTGCATTATGACATGCAATAAACTTGGTTGAGTTGGTATAGAGTTGGCTGGAGGAAAATTTGGAATGAAAAAATGCATTTTACTTGCTTTGTGTAACAGCATATGCAACATAGTAAAGTGTAAAACTTTTGGTTTTAGCCAAAACTCTTTTGAAATTTCTCGGTTTTACACCTTCCCACTTTTCATTAACTCAGCCAAGAAAATACTGTATTTCTTCTAGAAGCATGAGATTGCCGCAAGTAGTTCCAGTATCTTTTCCTTGCTCTTCTCCATTTATCTATTGAAATCATTTGTTCAAAAGTTTTGAGGTCTTTTTTTTTATTTTGAAATAAATTGTTTGAATATTTTAGCTTTCTTAGATTTATTCTTCTTGTTTTTTCTGTTGTGCATTAAATTAAATCAGCTAGCTGTTGAGGTGGAGCGGGACGAGGATGAAGGAGGGATGCTTGGAGAAACATTTACAGATTATGTGAGTTGCTAATTGTTTCTTTTCAGAGCGTTATATTTTAGAAGTTTTGTTTGGCTGAAAGAGGAACCTTTTTTTTTGTTGATATATCTCTGTGTGCAGCGACCTCCAAAAGTATCCATTGGGCCTCTGCACCCAGATCCTGTTGTGGAGACATCTTCCTTGTCTGCAGTGCAGCCACCTGAGCCAACTTATGATCCTCAAATAAAAGATAGTTTGGAAAGTTCAAAGGCTTTGTCATGCTTGCAAATTGAGACATTGATCTATGCTTGCCAGGTTTCTTCTATAACGTAATTCATAATTGATAATATGTATATATTTATGTTTTATCTTTCTGTTGTATTGATCTGGCCTGTGGGTTTCCTTTTGACAGAGACATCTTCAACACCTACCTAATGGTGCTAGGGCAGGATTTTTTATTGGAGATGGAGCTGGTATAGGTAAAGGTCGAACTATTGCAGGGCTAATTTGGGAGAATTGGCACCATGGAAGGAGGAAAGCATTGTAAGTTTAGGTCATAGTCTCCAAATGAAATCACGCTTTTGTTTATTGAAAAAATGTGATAAATAATAGTTAATGCACCAGATGTACTTTTATTTGTTCCTACAATCACTTTTTTTATTGCTTGTTTGTGATTTTAACCAAGTTAGGCTTCTAGCACCATGGAAGGAAAAAAGTTTTACAAATTTAGGTCACAGTCCCAAATGCAATCATGCGTGTGCTTTATTAATAATTGTGATAAACACCCATTAACAATGTAGATCCAATTTGTATGTTTGTAATGCACATGTTTAGTATCTCTTTTGTGCCAACATGGGAGTATCCCAGTTGGTACCACTTAGAGTGGTTAGATTCCCCCCTCCCCAATGACTCAGTTTTGAGTCCCTTGTCAGAACAAAAAAAAAAAAAGAAAAACAAAAATCATTTGTGATTTCAATTAGGTTTTTGGCTATAAACTGGAGGTTTTGTTTTGATTATGTTGCTATGTTTCCAATGATCTTACACAGGTGGATTTCTGTTGGTTCAGACTTGAAGTTTGATGCAAGAAGAGACTTAGATGATGTGGAAGCAACCTGCATTGATGGTAAATTCTTTGCTGATTTTAATACTGTTGTATTGACATATTTGTTAATTATGTGGTGTATTTAGTAGTGTTTGACACTTTCAGTGTGCTTCCTAAAGCAACTTAATCTAATCTAATCATGTTTCATTTTTTTTTATTTTTTTCCATTTGCTTATATATATATATATATTGTGTGTGCCCGCATGACTAGTGGTGAGAAAATTGTTATTGAAATGTGAGGTGTGTGGATAGAGGTCCCTTATATTTTGTTAACTGAAGCTGTGTGTAACTCTTCTTGATCTTTTTATGTATGGTTTGCACCTGAATGGTTGGGGCAATGATATTGCAAGTAGGATAATATACATGTCTTTTGAAATTCGTCTCGAGGGTTACCATAATGTTCTTCTTTTATCCTTCTATTTGGTTGATGATTCTCGAATTAAAATTTGGTAAGATACTTAGGATGATAATGATATTGTTTCCTCTCATTGCCCATTTATTGCCTATCATCCCTTGGTTTGCTATCTTTTTCATGAAATCACTTATCCCAGAAGTTTAAGCTAATATGAGAAAGCACATGAATGGTTATATCTTCAACATGCCCTTTCTTTTGGGCTTGAAGCATGATTATGCATAAGTATTTTTCTTTCTTCTTTTTCTTTATTTTTTTTTACCTTGTGCTGATTTTTTTCTTGTTTTGGGAGTTACAAGGATTGAGCTTTAGTTCTTTTGGTTATAGAAACACTTATACCATGTCGTGAAACCACTTTTCCCAAAACTTTAAATTGATAGGTAGAGGTACTTGAATGGTTATGTATCTAATACACCCTCTCCAATAAAAGCCACTTTTTGGGCTTAAACTGTGATTATACATATACATAGGTCTTTTTCTATCTTTTTAGTTTACCTTATGTTGAATTTATTTGTTCTGGGGGTAATAAGGATTGAACTCCAGACCTTTTGGTCATATAACAGCTATACCATATCATGAAATCACTTATCCCAAAGCTTAAACGGATAAAAAGGTTACTAAACTAGTCAGTCCTTCATTTCCTTTACCCTATCCCCTTTTTCAAAACTCCTAACACTAGGACTTTAGCACTTGACAACTCTATTATTTTCTTATGTAAGCAGCTTTATCTTTCCTCCACCTCTATTTTATTTTATTTATATTTTTTTCCAGTTCTTGACTTTCTCTGCTGACATAGAAAGGTAAGTTAGTTTTTCCAAAAACCTCACAATTATTGTCCTTAATGCAGCTAGCTTGATCCAAATCTCTCGTTCTTCTTTCTCAACCTTTTGCAATTTTATATATACCACTTTCCCATTCCTTTGTACCCAAGGACTGACAAAGACACTCATATGCTCTTGTTCTTGCTTCGCTTATTGCCATTTTTGTCTCCTTAGCCATTTTATATTTTTTGCAATTTACATTGTTGTGGCACAAAGACCACTCTTTAAAACATTTTTTCTTTACCCTTACCTTCTCTTGTACACTTGTATTCCACCACCATAACTCCTTGTCTCTTGCTCCAATTCCTAGTTTTACCAAAGCTTTCTTTTTCCACTTTTCCGATAACTTCTAACATTTCACTCCACATCTCATCCGCACTTCCAGTCCTTCCCATCTTGTTTCTTCTTCCACCCGTCTTTGGAAGTTTCTTTGTTTCTCACCTCTTATTTGGCTCCTCCTCCTCCTCGAGTTCTTTTCTTAATGTCTTTTCCTCACCTTTTGGTTAGTGCGAAAATCCATGATGAGCACCCTATTTTGTTTTGTCAAATGAGTAAAAGAATATAGTACTCTTATGTGATGTGTTTCATAAGAGGATTCTAGCCTCTATTTATAATAATAATAAAACATTTATACTAATAAGGAAAGAAAAAAGGAGAATAATGATAAATATATATAAAAAAAGTCCTAGGAGATCATATTTGGTACTCTGATTTGATATGATATGATTCTATCCTGATTTCTAACACTTCCCTCAAGCTAAAACTTGCTAACCTTTAAGCTTGTAACAATTTAACCCTTGAAAATATAAAATCATCTCCATTGAAGACTAGCAATGCAACTTAGGGATGTTGGATATGTGAAATATAGCACGAGGTAGTTGGAATAACCATCAACTTATCAACTTGTTGATCAATTGCATTATTTGGAAGAAGGCCATAAGTGGAGTTTTTTTAACAGAAATGATGGCTATGAATTCTAACAATGATGGTGGGAGAAGGCACACTGAAAGCAGCGGAAGTTTCCTATACATGCAACAATAGACTGCAAAGAACGACATAAGGAACTTCTGAGAACTTGGAGACCCAATGAAGCCTTGAAATGGCCTGAGTGAAATAACGAATATAGCCATTGGTTTGATTCTAATTGGAGGTTGGAAGGAAAACTCAATCCAATATTCATCACTTTATCCCATGGGGAAAATTAGAGGTGAAATGCAGAATAGGGATGTTGAGGCACTTGGAAGGTGGCTTACTCTTCCTCAATGTGACTGTGTCATTGAACAATCAGCCAAAGGCAAATCATGAACTTAAATTAGTGACCAGAGAGAAGGCACACTGTTGCAAGCGGATAACATAGGTAGCTAAGAAGACATTTCACACTGATCCGAGAATTTTTGTAGGACATTTTCTTCCTTCTTGTGAGGATGTCTTATTTGCTATGTGCTCTCTTTCAAATTGATTTTTAGCATTTACAATATGTACATAGCTCATGTAGATTCAAGGTAGGATTTTATTGTTGGTGATTTTAGGTGTGTGAATATTGATGTCCTTGGGTTGAAAAGATATGATGGAAGTTAGCATCTTGGTGAGAAGAAGTGGGAGATGAAGAAAAACTGTTGATAAAAAAAAAATAAAAAATAGTTATTTGGATGATTCTACCTTAGATGTGGTTTATGATAGAACACTCTGGTGATCTCTGATTCATGTTGCCATTCTCCATTACTGTAACAAGGCTTGGCTGTTTTTATATCATTAATATTGGTGGTGGTGTTTCCCCTTCCTCGTCAAAATTTGTGGTCTCGTTACTTTCAGTTTGTTTCCTCTGCTTGGACCATACATCAACTTGAAATTTCTTGTCATCTAATGCTGCAGGCTTATCATACCAGAATTGACACACTTGGACTTCATAATAGATTATTTGTTTTCTTTGCTCATTCTCCTACATTATTGGCTACAATAATTCATTTTTTTATTCATAGAATGAATAGTTTTTGATGAGTTGTTGTCTTCATGGGAGAAGTTCCTTTCTGTAGTCCATTTCAGATTTCACTTTTATGTAGAGTTGAATTTGAAAAAGTGCCTATATGTTTCTCGTCCACGAGCATATAGTATTATTATGTATTTAAGTTTCTTTATTTTTCTTCCCCTTATCCAGTGCATGCTTTGAACAAACTGCCTTATTCTAAGCTTGATTCAAAGTCTGTTGGGGTCAGGGAGGGAGTTGTTTTCTTGACATACAATAGTCTCATAGCATCCTCTGAGAAAGGTCGTTCACGTCTCCAACAGCTTGTGCAGTGGTGTGGACCAGGGTTTGACGGTCTTGTAATTTTTGATGAGGTATGGAAATATTTCCCAATGTTATTTGCATGTCTATTCAATTTGAAAGATGGTGATTGGTGATTTGAGTGCTTTTTGGTTCAATTTGATTTTCTTTACCTTTTCTTATTAAGGTTTGATTTGCTGATTGTAGTGTCACAAAGCGAAAAATTTGGTCCCTGAATCTGGAAGTCAGCCAACACGAACCGGAGAAGCGGTTCTTGAAATTCAGGTTTGTTCTTTTTGCTCTATCTTTTGAAGACTTGGATTATTATAAAAGTGACCTACAGAAGCTCACATGTTTGACAACTACTTATAAGATTGGTGACTAATCAAAGGCTGTGTGTGTGCGCGCGCGTGCGCATTTGGTCTGTCTGCAATAATATTTCCAGATATAGTAATATTTACTGTTGAAGTGGTTGATAAAAGTGGGTTTCTGTAACTATTGCTATTTAAATTAAACAGGACCGGCTACCTGATGCTCGTGTTGTTTATTGCTCTGCTACTGGTGCATCAGAACCTCGCAATATGGGTTATATGGTTCGCCTTGGTCTTTGGGGAGATGGGACCTCTTTCTCTGATTTCCGTGAATTTCTAGGTATTGTTGTTTTTCTTTCTCCTTTTCTAGTATTGAAATTTTCCCTTTTCCTTACTTAACTGTTAGTATTCTTGTTTCTGTTTTTGTTTTTGTTGTGTTTTTTCTTTCTTTTAGCTTTTTACCCCAGATTTTGAAGTTGATGCATTTATACTGTTTTATACCCATATATTCTCTTATTATATTCCGTGTCCAACTTGTCCTTAAACAGGAAATACAATTATAGCTGGTGATCTTGTTCTGAAGAAGTCTTTTCTTTCATTCACAAAAATTGTTTGATAAGTGTGAAACCTTTTTCGTTTTAGATACTTGCTGCTGTTACTTTCTGAGTCATACATGATTTGTACATGACGACTACATTATTATTTTCATTAATAAGCTGTTGGTGGATATTAATTGAGAATAATTTGATCTGTTTTGCTTACACAAATGCTGAGGGAAGAGGGTTGAAAATTTTGGCAATGCTTAAAAGTGTCTCGCTAATGTTAGGTTCTGAAAGTTGGGGTGTAAGTTAGTCATCAAAAGGTCTTTGGTTATAGTAGACCTGATATAAGAGATCAAACTACTAACAAAACTTTAGTAAATGCCTGTATTGTCTTATGTTGATGTTAGTTGCTTCATCAATCAAGGATAATTAAAGGAAGTAGAACATGTAAATATTTTGATGGAAATGGTAACCTCTATACAAGTTATTTGCAGTTCTTGCATGTAATTCTATGTGTCTATTACTATCAATGCTACTTATCCTTTTCCCTCTAACTCTGCATGTTTCTTTCCTTTATATACTTTGAATGTTACTTTACTACTGTTCCACTACCTGTGCATTTTCCCAAGGTGAAATTCTGGAAACCGCTTAATAATGGCTGAGCATTTTCCCAAGTATTCTCCAACACAGGAGATGCCACAAAAGTGCAGGCCTTATTTTGTCTCTTATCTGTTGATCTAGTAGTTCAGAGCTAGCGTCTTCTATAATTTGTATTATTCTGCTGTCAATTATGACTGCATCATGCTTTTTGACATTTTTGTAGAAAGCTTGGTTTGCAAATGGACTTTCAACAGTTTCTTTTTACTAAATTCAGATGCTTTGGGATTCACAAACAATGCAAAACTGTGGTTTTTTATTTAAATAAAAAAATTAATTATTTTCAAACATACAAACATTGTAGAAGTTGCAAGTATACGCAACTGATACCATTTCGCAATAAGGTATTGCGCTGAAAAATTAAACTGCATTTCGCAGCAGGGAAATGTGAAATCAACATGTTTCATCTAACTATGAGCATTTTGCATTAGGGACTTGGGGGAATTGAGTTAATTTTTTTCGTACTTGTTCCACTCATTTTGCATTGCCCAGTGGGATTTGAGTTTCACACAAAACTCAAGCACATTTTGCATGTCTCCCATGGGGTTTTAGCTTAAAAAAAAAGTCAACACATTTCCCATTACCCTCGTGCGAAATGAGTGGAACAAGTGCGCCCAAAAAAAATCAACTTATTTCCCACTAGCCTGATGCAAAATGAGTGGAACAAATGTGAAAAAATTAACTCAATTTTCCCAAGTGCTTCATGCAAAATGCTCATAGTTGCATGAAACATGTTGATTTCGCAACTCCTTGGTGCAAAATGCAGTTTAATTTTTCAATGCAATGCCCTATTGCGAAATGGAATCAGTTGCATATATTCACAACTTCTATAACTTTTGCGTGTATTTGGAAATAACTATATTTTTTAATTTATTTAAATAAAAAAACCTTAAAGTGTGGCAATGCTCATCTTTTGCTATTTTCTGGAGATTTTGCTAGAAAGAAAATGCTATAGTTTTCAAACTGGTTTCTCCATCTCTAGACAATATTTCGGATAGGATTAACTTCTTAGTTTCTTTGTGGTGTTCTGCAAACAGTCATTTGTGAAGTGGCTGTTTGGTAGATATGCAGAGTAAATGGCATGCCTTATTACATTGCTCAGTGTTATATGTCCCATATTTTCTTTTTCTTGTGAGAATATTAAGATTCGCTGTGTACTGCTTGCTTTCTTGTTTATAAATTTATTTTTCAATAAAAATAAATCTAATCATATAAATGCATTTATGAATATATGGAAATAAAAATTATTGAAATTGAAATTGACTAGGTTTTTGGGTTTGGTAGTAGAAAAGAGGAAAATTTTGTGGGATTGTGTAGTTTTTCCCACTATTTGGACTATTTTCATCCGAGTATAATGCTCGCACCTTCATTACAAATCTTCTGAAAAGCATGTTTTGTGGGATAGGATTAGAAGCCCTATCCGGAAGTTGAGACATTCGAAAGTTTTGCTTTTTAGACAAATCTTTTGTTTGCTTTGCTTTTGTATATGGAAGCCCTTATCCCCCATTTGTATTATCCTTCTGTTCATCTTTATTAATTTTTTTAATTAAAAAAGAGTATTAGAATTGGATCTACAATTAATGGCTACGTTTGTAAGGAGTTATAATTAATAGTAAGTAACAAGTAACAGCAAATCTCTTGAGGGTATTATGCGTGGGATGCTATTGATTGAGAAATTAGAAATTTAAGAACTTCTGCGAACAAGGAGGCAGTCAAATGTCCCTACACCATTATAATCTAACTGAAAAAATATTGAATTATGTTAGGGGCTTGGGTATTATGGGGTGCCCAAAGTCCCACATCGAGTAGTATGGGATACTTCATGTTGTATTTCAGGAAAGTGGTTCTTTCCCTTAATAGTTAGCTTTCAAGGTATGGTTTCCCTCACTTCTTAGGTACTTAAGAAATTAGTTATGTAAATTTTCATTTTGTCATTTGATTTTCCTACAGAATATTGGTTGTTAGTGTTAAAGAATTTCTTATTCACCAAAATGAAAAAGGAAAAAATGTTCTTTCTCTCTGAACGTGTTTCTGTCTCTGTTAAATTATTGAAAATAACGGAGTATATATTATCCAGGTGCTCTTGACAGAGGGGGTGTTGGAGCTCTAGAACTAGTTGCCATGGACATGAAAGCAAGGTTAAAAAAATTCTAGTGCATGCCAATCCTCAGCTTTATAAACACATGTTTTTCAATATTTTATCTGTTGGTTTCACTTTTTCTGTTTTAGGGGGATGTATTTATGTCGGACACTTAGCTACAAAGGTGCTGAGTTTGAGGTTATCGAAGCACCACTTGAAGATGAAATGATGGTATGGGGCATGAATTTGTTTATATCCTTAGTCTTGTTACTGGATCTGTATTTGTCCTTCAAAAGTAATACTGTTTGGGATGAGTAAAGTATTGTTTTTGTCCCCAACGTTTGGGGTAAGTCTCAAAGTTGTCCCTAACGTTTCAATCGTCCTATTTAAGTCCCTAACGTTTCAAAATTGACTCAATGTTGTCCTGCCGTTAGGGATTCGTTAACAGAATTAACGGCGGGACAAAATTAAGACGATTTTGAAACGTTAGGAACTTAAATAGAACGAAATCGTTGGGGACAAAAACGATACATAAAAATAAATTTTAATTTAATTTTATCCTTCATTAATATCAATTTTTTACTATACATAGTATTCAATTATTTTTTAATTACATCTAAATAAATTACACTTTATATACTTATCATTCTACGAACATTTCATGATAACTAAAAATCTTTAAGAGTAAAATTATAAAAAAAATTAATTTATTTAGAATGAAAGTAATATGATTAAGTGTAATTTACTTAGGTGTGATTAAAAAATAATTGAATACTATGTATAGTAAAAAATTGATATTATTGAAGGATAAAATTAAAATTTGTTTCTATCTATCGTTTTTGTCCCCAATGTTTTCGTCCTATTTAAGTCCATAACATTTCAAAATCGTCTCAATTTTGTCCCGCCATAAATTTTGTTAACGGATCCTAACGGCAGGACAACATTGAGTTAATTTTGAAACATTAGGGACTTAAATAGGACGATTGAAATGTTATGGACAACTTTGGGACTTATCCCAAACGTTAGAGACAAAAACAATACTTTATTCTGTTTGGGATTATTTTGTGAAATGTTGGTTAGCTGTGAAGCATAGATCATGGCATTTACACTTAACACGAGACTCGGAATTCGGTGAAACACCAGTTTTATAATTGTCTGACAAGGACATGATATATTCGTTCATATACATAAATATTAACATATATGTTACAAATTTAACGCCAAGAAAATCTCTATTTGATATTTCACCATGTTTTACATATATACTTGTAAGATTTATTATAACTTTATGTATTAAGAGAATGCTTTATTAAATATATATCATTTATATCAGTCTTATGTATTTATATTAACAAATTCCTGTGTTGTACACTACACTGAAAGTACAGTCTTGTTATTTTTAGCAGATGGCTTATGCTCTTTCTTAGAGGTTTTTCTTCCCCTTCATATTAAAAATCTCTCTCTCAAAAAGCTACAGAGGAAATTTTTTTTTTGTCAAATGCTGGTATCTTGAAAAATATAGATTTCCACTGTATTATTTCTCAGACATGTTGAGAGACTGGAAACCTATGCTTTATAGACAAATCTTCTGTTTTCTTTTGCTTTTGTATAGCAGAACCTTTATGCCCAATTTTTATTATGCTTCTCATCTTAGTGAATTTATTTTTTTATCAAAAAGGAAAAAAAAAGAACTCAGAATTTCCCATCACATTGTTCAATGTTCTTTTAATATCATATTAATTTATAATAGTCATCTAAATTATCTGCAAGTTACACATTTACCCATGAATTCAATATTTTCATCTCATGTAATTCTCCATATCATACATTTTAGGATATGTATAAAAAGGCAGCAGAATTTTGGGCAGAATTGCGTGTAGAGTTACTAACGGCAAGTGCCTTCCTGAATGATAAAGATAAACCTAATTCTAGTCAGCTTTGGAGATTATACTGGGCAAGTCACCAGGTATTAGATTTAAGTTGTTGCTGATACAATTTCTTTTCTTTCTGACTTCTTTTTGCACTAAATGTATGTAATTGTTGCTTTTCTGTTAATGTTACTTGTCTGTTGTAGCGTTTCTTTAGACATATGTGTATGTCTGCAAAAGTTCCTGCTACTGTTAGACTTGCAAAACAAGCTTTAAGTGAGGATAAGTGTGTGGTCATTGGTCTTCAGAGTACAGGAGAGGCAAGAACAGAGGAAGCTGTGACAAGATACGTATGTTTTCAAATGCTGTTGTTATTCCTTAAAGTGTAGTTTAGTTTTCTGGTACTTTCTAATTAATGTTTTGTATAGGGTTCTGAACTTGATGATTTTGTTTCGGGACCTCGAGAATTGCTGCTTAAATTTGTGGAAGAAAATTACCCATTACCAGAAAAACCTGAACTTCTTCCAGGTTTGAGTCTCGTTTTGGTAGATGCTTTTCATTATTATATAATTGTTATTATCAACTCTTCTTTTTGTTTGTCTTATAGGGGAGGATGGGGTAAAGGAGCTCCAAAGGAAGAGGCACTCGGCAACACCTGGTGTTTCAGTAAAAGGAAGGGTCCGAAAAGTTGCCAAATGGCAACCTCCAAGCGATGTTGAAAGTGATGAAGAATCTGAAAGTGAGTCTTGCAAAACAGAATTTTACATCTTCTCTACTTATCCTTGTTTCTGTTGTGCTAAATTTTGATCTCTTATTATGCTCTTATTGGAACCATTTACAACCATGACCTTCCCTAACTATATTGGGTGCACTGCATAACAAAAATAAAGCTATTGTTTTCAAAAAATCAAATATTTAGGAAAGGGCAATGGTATGGTCTATGGACCTATATTTTATAATGCCAGAATTTTTGACAATAACGTTTTAAGTATTACCCATATATTCATCTTTATATGGGACTTTCCCTCTAAGATAGGTTGAGACTGGAAGGCTGTGTGTTTATTGCCTAAGGAAAGTGAGAGACCATACCTTAAAGCTAAGCTATTAAGGGAAAAAAACCACTCTTCTTAAATACATCATCAAGCATCTCTTACCACTCGATGTTGGATATTAGGCACCCCATAATACCCAAGTTCCTAACAATACACCGGACCTAGAGAGCCATATGGTGGCTTCATTCGACACTGACCCAGTGGTAACCACTTGGCTGTCAGCTTTCTGTATTCAGTAATTACCCTAATCCAGCCTATAGGTAATTCTTTCTATGCCATCTACAACCAGGCTTGAAGCTTGATAACATTGTTAAGTACCGAAGAAAAGTGGAAACACCTTAAAAGCAACCTATTAAGGGGGAAGAACCACCCACCTTAAATATAACATCAAGCATCTTATACTAATTGATGTGGGAGTGGGACGTTGCGCACCATATGTTACCCAAGTCCCTAACACTGTTTTTAGATAAACCTTTTGCTTTGTTTTGCTTTTGTATCGGGGAACCCTTATTGCCAGTTTGTATTATCCTTCTCCTCATCTTAGTTAATTCATTTTTATCAAACAAAGAAAAATGGAAAATGGGCTTGCATTGTTATGTTAGTTACAGCTGGTACAGCTGTCATCCTAGCTGGCTGAAGGTAGTTACTGCTGTCCTGATGTTCTAAGCCTATCTGTCACTTCCAAGCTTTCTCTATTAATGTCAATGTCAATAAGCCTGCTACGCTACTGGTTTGTGTGAAAGATCTCTCGATATACATGTTTTGCTGTACCTAAAGTATTCAAATCAAAGTCAATCTTTCTAAGTTCATTCCACTCCCATTTTCTTTCTAAAGTATTCAAATGACAGTCACTGATGTCTCCAACTTCCTCTTTTT
>NC_029792.2:112964312-112975238 GCF_000816755.2 Arachis ipaensis | reverse complement strand
GGGTTGGACTGAGAATCTTCATGCAATGTTCACTTGTTGATTCGTTACTACACTCCTCTATTGGTATTTTATGTTAGATATTGATTATGGACTAGCATTTTGAAGTCCATGGTTGTCTGAAAGAAATGGAAGATTTTAGTGAAATCCATAACTCAAGTAGTTTTCTATTATGCAGGACCTGGCTTGAGATAAGATTCTGCTGCTTGCATTTATTTGGTACAGCTTTTCTTAGATAATAGGATGTATTTGCGTGTATGTGTGAGAGAGAGTAATTAAGGTATGGAGACTGGTGCAGTGCCTTTCACAGGGTCAGAATTATTTATTACAGCTGGTGTTTGTTATTCCAGCTTGCACTGGTGTAATCCTAACCAACACACACTAATACAATCAACTCACTCCATTATTACTGTTTTCTCCGTTTCCTCCCTATACTTGTCTAGTGATGTTGACCTCCCCAAAACCATGCTACAAGGGATGTTAGTGTTGCTTAGAAGGGTGTCTGGTGTTATATTTTAGAAAATACAAGACTACCAGGTATATGATTACCTAATATTGGGAATTGACTAAAGGGGGTTGAATTTCACCTAACTGAAGTGGAGTTTTTATTTGTTGGTTTTTTTGGAAATGGAAGGTGAGTTTAATATGGGCTTTAGAGTTATATAATTTCTTCTTACGGTATTAGTGTTAAATTCTTAAGTTGCATTTTGTTAATATTCTTTTGGGTTGGTCCAGGTGAATCGGCTATTGATTCCACAGATTCTGACGATGAGTTTCAGATATGCGAAATTTGCACTACTGAGGATGTAATTTTTCATTTGATAATTTCTTTAAAATAGAGGGAAAAATAAATATTTTGATGATGGTGATGCTAGATTAATTTATTTTACCCTGCAGGAAAAGAAAAAACTATTGCGGTGTTCCTGCTGTGGTAAATTAATTCATTCAGCTTGCTTGGTGCCACCAATTGGTGATATAGTGCCTGAAGAGTGGTCGTGCCATTTGTGCAAGGAAAAAACTGATGAATATCTTCAAGCAAGACAAGCATACATATTGGAACTCCAAAAGAGGTGTACAATATGGACAATTTTCTTGACTTGTGGTATTGCTTTTTATGGTAGCTGTTTACAAAAGAAACTGCATTTTCCATTTTCTTCAGTAGCGAAAAGGGTAAACCACAAAATGCATCTGAAAGATTTAGGATCTGACAAACATAACTATAAATGATGAAAATGATTAAAAAGCTCCTAAAGATACTAAAGAGCTCTAGAGATCGGATATGATGATATCTTTCCATTGGTAAAATTTGTTGATTTTGCACCACGTGGTTTTTTTTTTGGCGATATTATTTAAAAAAAAATGGTAAAAGGGGTTTAATGATCGAATTTTGCAGTGTCTATTTGCATGTACATCCTAAATAATTATCCAAATGTTTACAAAAAAGGTTGGATAGAATGCACAAGCCAGTTGCCACTTTCAAAAACCAAGGGTAGTTTCCGTTTTATATTTTTTTTGGTTATTTTTGTTGAACTAATACCATCTTTTGGTGTTTTTTGTTTTCATATTTTGAAGTTATTACTTTTCCCCGTCTTATTCATTCCGGGTGTATTTTGGTAATTTACCTGTAGCAAAAATTAGTATAGTAACTTATAAAGTTAATTTTTTGTCTGAGCATAGGTTATAATTCACCTAGTCAGGTAAGATAAATACCTCCAGCTGTCATAAGTAACTCCAGAATAGCTTGCTGGTCAATCTTCTGCATCAGCGTGTAAATACCTCATACACTGGAAATCATAATGCAAATATCTCACCCGTCAATTAATTAAAAATTCTGAGTCTAGATTTTCTCTGTGGCCCTGCGTGTGTTGCTATTTCAAAAAGTGTTGTTTACAATAACTAGTAAGGAATTGATTAATGTTATATGATACAGGTATGATGCTGCCTTGGAACGCAAGACAAATATATTAGAGATCATTCGTTCTTTAGATCTTCCAAATAATCCTTTGGATGATATTATTGACCAGGTAGTGTTTTCATGTTTATTGTTGAAAAATATTCCTCAGATTATTTACTTGGTAATGATAAAATATTAACCTGTTATTGATCACTGCTACAAAATAGTAGCCACTTGTTGGTTTCCTGATATATGTGTGAATGTGAAATTTTATTTTATTTCTATAAAAGAATAATTTCACTAAGATGTGGAGAAGGATAATACAGCATAGAGGATACGATACAAAAGCAAAACAAACAAGCTTTATCTATAATGCATAGTTTTCAAATATCTCAACATGCCTAAGAGGAAAACGGTGGATGCTTCCCTAATAATGTTCTTTAGCTTTTCCCTGTCTTCAACTCAAGACACTGTCCTTTTTAATCCCTGAAGGAGTGTCCAGTTTAAACTTTAAAGGGCCTCCCATGGTAGGTTGAGCATCACTAAGATCCTAATAATCATCACAAAACTAGACAACATTTGCGATGGATTTCTCCCGAAATATAAGTTGGGACAGTGGAGGAGGGGCAATGTATTGGTTTGTTTTCGATAGCCTTGGCAGGAGCAGATACAAAGTATTCTGCAGAAGCCTTCCCAAATTGGTTCCATCAGATTCCCAAACAACCGTTGGGAACAAGTACCAGTGTCATAAAACTCATAAGAAACTCCCTCGGTCAATGGCATATCCAGTCCTCCTCAGTCTGTTAGATAGGAGAGACATTCAAAAACTTTGAAAAATGGGGATGAGAGAGAAGAGATAATATTTGTTTTTGCCGTTTAATGCAACATGATTAGCAGGCAAGGCCTGTAATTAATGGTATTGAAGAGACCTTCACTCCTTTTTTTTCAACAATTGAATTCCTCTTGTTCTTGTTCCTTTGCTGTCTACTGATATACCAACTACAGTCTACATCTTACTAATGCTTAATTAATTTTTTTTTAATTTCTTATTTATCTTTTTAGAAACTAAATAAGGCTTGATATCTTGGTACTCTTGCTCTATTAAACACTTGAATAGGATTAAGCAGTTAATCAATTTGTTAGGAAGTTAGAACAAGTGCCAGCTAGGATAGACTTCCCTAACTAACTTAAGCACGCAAAGACTCTTCTGCCCTTTACACTAGTTTGCTGAACAAGCTTCTCCTCTATATATATAAGCTCAGATTCAATACTTCAATGATGATGATTTGAGAATGAACAATTCGCATTACACACTCTGATTCTCTACTTCCTCACTCCTCTCTCTTCTCTCACTTTCTCAAATACTAATATGGTGTTAGAGCCTATCCGATTCAAATTTGTTGGGCCACCCATCCGCAAATGTTTACGCTCCAAATGAGCATTCTTGGGCATGAAGGCGGTGTATTACAGGTTCCACATCTATCAATGGTAAGGTCTCTATAGTGTGAGGCAACCCTCACCCTTTGAGCTTGCTTTTGGGGTGAGTTAGGCCTATTGAATTCTAATAGCAAACATGGTATTGCACCCAATTATGTACTGTTAGTACCAAACGATTTTGGATTTGAGGAGCAGGATTTGAGATTTTATGTGAAGAACTGGGTTTGCCGCTAGGATTTGTGTTGGTCTCGGCTTACAAAATTAACATATTTTGGATTCATAAGTAATATATGACCCCTACATTCTGCTTTCATCATTCAACTTTTCTTGGTTTCCACTTTGGCAATGGAAAGTAAAAACAGAAATCTCCTTGCTTAAATTTTCCCATTCAATTTTCTTGCATCATAAGTGTTAAGACAGTGATTTAATATGAAAGCTTGAGGTTACTGAACTCCTGAGCTTGTATATTTATATACACTAGCTAATCATTACACATAATTACGTTACCTACTAAAGATAAACACAGTCATTCATAATTGATCCTAATTGATTCTAATCTAACCTGATTGACTGAATATAAATTCAACAATAAGCATAACTGCATTTGTATTGGGAAAGTAGTTTGATCTTGCGATATGGATACACCATTACAGCTTGGGCAGATATGATAAGAGCTTATTTGGTTTGTGTTTTCATTTTCTATTTTCATTTTCGTTTTTAGTGTGTTCTGTTTTCAGAATTTGGTGAAGGAAAAAAAAAAAAAACTAGAAATGGAAACATGAAACAGGATATTCTGTTTCAGTGTTTTCTTTTTCCCATAAAATTCTAAAAGGAAAACACATAATAAAAGCGGAAAATGGTTTCTCAAACCAAACAGATCCTAAATTTAGTTTAAAGTTAATTTTTTGCATATTGGGGGATGCAGTGCTGAGACTAATTCTTTCCTGTTACTGTAATCTAACTCAATTGCAGCTAGGAGGCCCTGAAAAGGTTGCTGAAGTGACAGGAAGGAGAGGAATGCTTGTGAGGGCATCTACTGGGAAGGGTGTAACCTACCAGGCTCGCAATACGTAAGTTGTATTTTGTGTCTGTCAGTTTTATAAAAGTTTTGAAATGGGATGGTTGAGAATTGATGATTATGCATTAATAAAGTGGATTTGGTATTAGAAAAAAGATAAAAGATGGTGAGGAACTGTGCTATTATATTTAATAAAGAACATATCTTTGTACCTCTGTCTACATAATATACTGTTTTCTCTGCATCTCACTAGAAAGGATGTCACTATGGAGATGGTTAACATGCATGAAAGACAGCTCTTTATGGATGGTAAAAAGTTAGTTGCTATTATATCAGAAGCTGGATCAGCTGGTGTTTCCTTGCAGGCAGACAGACGAGCTGCAAATCAGGTATATCAAACTAATTCAAAGTATCGTTTCCCAATTCTATTCTGTCCTACATTATCTTGTCTTCAAATGTTCAGCTTTGTGTTTCTTTCTCTGTTCAATGATCCTCGTTCTGTGCTCTTCTTACTTTAAAAAACAGAAAAGAAGGGTTCATTTAACTTTGGAACTTCCATGGAGTGCTGATCGAGCAATTCAGCAGTTTGGAAGAACTCATCGTTCAAATCAAGCTTCAGCACCTGAATATCGGTCAGTAGCCTCAGTAGGCATTATTGACTAAATTTGTGTACCATGTTTCGTTTTTTTTTTCCCCCTATTGGTTACATATCGTTCTTTTGTTTTTGTTCCTAGAGCTGTATATTGAGTTCCATCCACACACGGAGGGGTAAATAGTAATTTGGCTGGAATTAGTTGTCCCTTAATTTAGTGGGCCTGTATATGCCTGGCATAAACTTGTGGGTTGCCCATAAATTAACATGGTCTACAAATAACTTAATAAATAGATTTCTCATTACTTTTTAATGTATAATGTACAAAATTATTTTCTGAAAAGAATTATACATTTTGTTTTCGCGCATCGCGTGGGTTTGGGTCTAGTAATACATAATTGTACCAGAAGTATATTCAGGCGAAGCAGTCAATCTTTAGTATTGGCCCTCCCACAAAGCAATAGCCAAACAAATAATTCAACTTTGGGGGGAACCGCTGAGCACCACACCTTGATAATTAAAGCGTCGGCCACCACGATACTTGGGATTTCCTACACCTTTTGATCTTGTACATTTAGTAGAGAATTTTCCTCCAGCTCCCTAGAATCAAGTTACCTCATCTTGTTATTCTATGCTTAAAGATATATTATTTAAAATTTCCTGCAGTTGCTGCAACCAAGTCCACTCCCTCTCATAAGGGTTTCTTAGCCAAGTTAATCTACAATGCCAAACATGACATCCCATATAATATTGGGATGAGTCTTTGAGACAATAGTAACTAGACAAATGAAAAAATCTCTGCTACGTTATTGGGAATAAGTATAAAAGGGAAAATATAATAACAATGAAACAGTGAAATTAAGTAGGAATTAAGCTAAAATTGGAAAAAACAGCAGCAACAGTACAAAAAAGGAAGTCAACACTGCCTTATCACTCGGTATCAGTTACCCAGGGGCCATTGCCACAACCTTTCAGTATACACCTGCAATCATGCCTTCAATGAGCTGGTTTCTTTACTCGTATAGCTTCAAGTATTAGACAGGCTGAAATTACCTCTGCCCAATTACTCATATAGCTTCAAGCATTAGACAGGCTGAAAATACCTCTATAGCTCTTGGTATCATGAAATAGCAATAAGACGCCATTAGGGTGTGCAATGGCTTGGGAGACAACCCTCTAGATCTCTATTGTTTGTATCAATTATTACATGATTAAATCTGTTAATTTTACGGATTGAGATAGATATGCAGAGGCAAAATGATTTTCTTTCTAGGGTTTGTGGGCCTATCTCCAACTCTAGAGTCTGTGGTCTTATTCTTGCACAACCACTTTTGATGTTCAGTACAGCTGTTGCATTTTCTTTTCTTGGCCTACCCTTAATTTGCATTCTCATAAAACTTTACAGGTTACTCTTTACTAATCTTGGTGGAGAACGACGATTTGCATCAATTGTTGCCAAGAGATTAGAATCTCTTGGTGCTTTGACTCAAGGGGACCGCAGGCATGTGGTACCTGAAAACTTATTCTCTTTTGTCTGAGCTAGCATGGTTGAATGCTGACATCTTTGTCTATGTTGTGTCTGCTTTCCTTGAATTCCTATAGAGCTGGACCTACATTAAGTGCTTATAATTACGATAGTGCTTATGGAAAACGGGCACTCATGATTATGTACAAAGGAATAATGGATCAGGTCTAATAATTTTCTTTGACAATGCAAATATCTATATTGTAATGTTTAATCCGCCTACATTGACTCAAATCTATCTCTTGATGAAAATGGTTTCTTTAGGATTCTTTGCCTGTAGTACCTCAAGGATGTTCATCTGACAAACCAGAAACTATTCAAGATTTTATTAATCATGCAAAAGCTGCTCTTGTATCTGTTGGAATAGTTAGGGACACAACTATTGGTAACTCTATTATGGCCATCATCTGAGAGTTAGATTTGTGGTATCATTGTTGTAAATATTCATATTTTATCTAATATGCACATGATCAAACACATGCCTATTTTGTAGCTAATGGTAAAGAGCTTGGAAGGTTGTCTGGTCGCATTATCGATTCAGATATGCATGATGTTGGACGATTTCTCAATCGGCTTCTGGGACTACCTCCTGAGATTCAGAATAAGTCTGTCTTTTATTAATCGAAAGCTTTAATGCCTTTTAGTATTCTATTCAATATGCTAATCACAGCTGTAATAATAGGTTATTTGAGTTATTCGTTAGTATCTTGGATCTTCTCGTTCAGAATGCTCGCATTGAGGGTAACCTTGACACAGGCATTGTTGACTTGAAAGCTAACATCATTGAACTACAAGGGACACCAAAGGTATTGTATTGCTTTTTCTTTTTGAACATGTGGTGGCAACTTATTTTTTGTGTTAATTTTATCTAGCTAATACTAGCTGGAGACATTTTCTTGTTCATGCAGACAGTACATGTTGATCAGATGACTGGGGCTTCAACTGTTCTATTTACATTCATCTTGGATCGGGGAATCACGTGGGAGGTGATTGGTCTTTTGCACATTACTAAATTAACAGTATGCTGTATTTCAAGCTTAAGACAATGACATATTATTCACAATTTTAACTGACCAGTCAGCTAGCACCATGTTGAATGAAAAGCAGAAGGATGGGCTTGGTTCATCTAATGATGGGTTTTATGAGTCCAAGAGGGAGTGGCTGGGAAAACGACATTTCATTCTCGCATTTGAAAGGTATAGTTCACTATTTCTGTTAGACTCACATAAGAAAAAATAGCATTATGTTGACATCAAACCTGCAGCATGCCATAACACTGTCCATTTGTAGCGTCCCATCCTATTCCTCTTCAATATTCTTGAATAAAAGTTGGTTCTTTTGCTTTGTCACTGTTGAGATCCATGATTAATCAGGGAAATAATAGAGTAAATTAACAAATGAGGCAATGAATATATTACTCTTTTGTACTCGACAATGAAGGAGATAAACATATATATAGGAGAGTAATCTATGCTGTTGGGCTGCACCATTCGCTTTGTATCTCTACCTACTGTACACCTGTCCACGTGTACATAACTTTTTAACTTGAGGTGGAGTGTTAGAAATACAGAGGTTCATAATGTACGATGCCATGTAATTAATATATTAATGTCTACTTGATCACTTTTATTTACTAGTGAGTTGAAGTTTTGTTGTTGATCACTTATGTTATTTTCTTGTGTTGTTTATTCTTCTCAGTTCTGCTTCGGGTATGTACAAAATAGTTCGCCCTGCTGTTGGAGAATCAATTCGGTATGTATTGCTATTTGTCAGCCTTGTCCAGCCTTTGCATTTAGTTATGTTTTTTAATCACAATTTCCTATGATTATACAGAGAGATGTCTCTGTCAGAACTAAAAAATAAATATAGAAAAATTTCATCGATAGAGAAGGCTCAGACTGGTTGGGAAGATGAATATGAAGTTTCATCTAAGCAGGTATATTCCTTGAATTATTACTCTTGATTTTATTTTTCCCAAGGGAACTGGTGTTAATGAAATATTGAAAGAGGTTTGGCACAGAAATCAACTGCTACATTGCAATGTTCAAGCAGGGTGGCAATCTTTAGTGAAATGTATCAGAAGATCTTTTAGTAAAATATATAGTTCTGTCTACTATTTGCTGTTTTAGCCAATTTTTATATAAATTTTAAAGTTGAATTGATTGGGATGAGAAGATGTGCCTCGGTCAGTAAGGCTGTATAGTTGATTGCTCTTTATCGTGGCAAGTATGAGAATGCTTGTCATTAAGTTTGAGCGACAGAGATGGAGGCGGTTTCCTCGATTCAAATGAACGGGGGGCAGATATTGCATCTGCAGTGAGGTATTGATTGGAATCTCCATTGCGCTAGTAATTCTAAGCTCTGGATACCATAGTAGAGATCTGAACAGAGAGAAAGAGAGAGGAGAGGAGAAATTTCTTTTAACTGAGTATGGTGCATGTCAAGTCCTCAATTGAGTGACCTGTAGGGGAAACTACCCTAAGGGTAGTTTGGACCTTTCACTGCTAAGTTAGTTACAGCTAGTACAGCTGTCATCCCAGCTTGCAGAAGGTAGTTAATGCTACTAGTTCTGTAGGCCTAGCTGATGTGGGTAGGCTTTATTATACAAATTGACTATTAAGCCAGCCACACTTGAGGTATATAATGCCTGGTCTACTGAATTTTAGAATTACTTGAACGACGTGGCCATGTGCCTTTAAGACAGTAATAATATCTTTAGTTTGCTTGATAAGAACTAAGAATTAAAATTTCAGTTGATATATGAATATGAGAAATGCTAGGTGAACAAGTTATTTTTGTAATGAAGTTCAACCAAGTCTTTTTTTTCTTCTTATGCATCTCCTTCTTCAATTGGTTTTTATTGTGCCAATAAGCTATTGGACCAACTTGGTTGAACTTGGTTATTAAAATGACTTGGTCATGTAGCATCATCATATTAATATTAGGAGAAATCAGCTTCTTTTTTCCAAAACAAATTACATTTTTCTGCTACCTACCCAGCATACAAGTTCTCGTGTCACCTCACGGTCACGTGTTCATTCCGTGGAATCACTCACTAATACTTGCATCAGGTTGCCTATTTTGTGCAAGTTATTTTAAATGAATCCAAACCTTTATTGTGTTGCAAATTGGTCGTATACTTAAAAGCTGTGCCCTCCAACTTTTTCATGGATTATTATGGAAAACCTTCAATACTTCAAAATTACTAGGTGAATTATTGTGAATCTGTCAGTCCAGTTGTCGCACACTGAACTGCACGAATATCTAATTGACTATCTATCCCATGTGTATGTTGTGAACCGAGAATTCATGGATGCTAGAACCTAATAATGGTTTTAACTATTGGATGAGAAATTATATATTGTTGACGTTTTTGGTACCTTGTTTTTCTTTCTGTTGGCAGTGCATGCATGGTCCCAATTGTAAGATAGGTACTTTCTGCACAGTAGGCAGAAGATTGCAGGAAGTAAATGTCTTGGGCGGCCTCATTCTTCCTGTTTGGGGAACCGTTGAAAAGGCCCTGTCTAAGCAGGTATGTCACTGGCATAAAATATCTTAGTGTGGACAAAAAGGTCTTTTTCATGCAAATATTATAATTCAGACAGTGATTCACTTTCTTGTTTGAGTTGGTTCCGTGCTTCCGTTTGTACAGCTACAAAAATGGCTTAGTGATAATAAGAGTAAATGATCAAATTAGTCCCTGAAAGATCACTCGTTCTTCAACTTGGTTCTCGAAAGATTTTTTTAATCAAATTCGTCCTTTAAAAATTTTAAATTAGTCATGTTAGTTATTCGTTCACTTTCTTTGTTGGTGCCAAAATTTGCTAATGTAACACGTTAAGTGACATTCCAACACACTTAGGAGTCTTAATTGACTATTAACATAATAAGTTTATGAAATTAGATCAAATCAATACCTAATTGAGAGAAGAACTTGAGGCATTGGGTGTCGCTTAACGTGCCACATTAGCAAATTTTGATACTATCAACAAAGAAAGTGACGGAAGGACTAACATGACTAATTTAAAATCTTTAAAGGACGAATTTGATTTAAAAAATCTTCCAGGGACCAATTTAGAGAACGAGTAATCTTTCAGGGACTAATTTGACCATTTACTCGTGATAATAATAAGTAATTTATTAGTCGCTTCTGCTTTCATTAAGAATTTATTTCATGACACACAAATTCTGTTTTTGTAATGGCTGTGGTTCGTCTCAATGATAATGGGATTTGGGCCACTATGTATTACTTTTTACTTTAATTACAATCATGTATTTTTTGTGGAAAATGCTAAGTTAGAATCTATACAGGCTCGTCTAAGCCATAGGAGGCTACGTGTTGTACGCATTGAAACTACTGGGGATAACCAGCGTATTGTTGGACTTCTTGTTCCTAATGCAGCAGTTGAAACTGTGCTTCAAGGTCGGTCTCTCTCTCTCTCTCTCTCTCTCTCTCTCTCTCT
>NC_029792.2:112955284-112963528 GCF_000816755.2 Arachis ipaensis | reverse complement strand
GTGTACCTCTCTCTCTCTCTCTCTCTCTCTCTCTCTCTCTCTCTCTCTCTCTCTGGCTGGAACTTCGTGTCAAAGTTGACGACGTAATCCTTGTTCTTCAGGTTGTTATGCGACCAATAGGGGTCATCAAAGTTACGCATGTTGTGCATCGGAGGATACCGAATCTGCTCGGACATATCTAAGATTGAATCGTAAAAGGTGTTTTTTATGTACTAACATTAATTTCATTTTTCATTATGTATCACCGGGTTTAGGGTAATAGTAACTCTGCTTGGTGTCGGTAATGTTTTTGTCTTAAACACACAGTACTTTATTTAAGAATTACTTTCGTCTTCGCTGATTATTTAATGAATAATAATAGTGCTCATTTACCAGTTTAATCAGGGACTTTCTAATGAGCAAGAGATTTAACCAGGGACCTTCTAAAAAATTTAGTTTAAGCAGGAAATTTCTAAAATTTAATCAGTACAATCAGGAAGGCAGTGAAAGAAACAACTATCATAGTTTTAAACGATTACACCGTGCAATTCGCTGTGGGTTACGGAGTTCAAGAAGAGAGTTAATCCATAACTAAACTAGATTAAAGTATTTGAATAATACAATTATCAGTTAATTCTGAGGATTCACACAACCTTACAGTGAATTGCACAATGTAATCGTTTAAAACCGTGGTTGTTTCTTTCACTTGCTTATTGATTGTACTGATTAAATTTTAAAAATTTCCTGCTTAAACTAATTTTTTTAGAAAGCTCTTGGTTCAACTTCTTGCTCACTAGAAAGTCCCTGATTAAACTAGTAAATGAGAATAATAGTGATTCGGTAAAAACATCGACATGTTTGCCTTCGTGCCTTGGTTGAGTTTGTTCTTTCACTTAGTGACAGACTTAATATTATAAACGTACTTTTTCTGGAAAAACAGGTGTGATTCTATAAAATACGGTCACTGTATGGACGAATCTGTCCCGGAAAAGTTGCCAAGGGGTTTGTCCTTCTTACTCCGGCGGGTTCTGTAAATGAAGCATTACATTAATTCTTATACCACTTTTGATCGTCATGCCGTTTGACCCCGGTTGATGTGAACTGTTAACTTCTATCACAAACATGGCTTTGTTGCATCTTGTGGAACTTAATACTCCTCATTAACACAAGTCAAACAACTTGAAAATGACAAATGGGCAAGAGACCCCCTTGGTTCAATGAAAAATTGAGACCAGCTTGTCTCACAAATTTTATGGACAAATTTACCATTTACTAGATGAGATTTTGTTTCAAGTCTAATTCATTTTTATCAGATTTGATAAGAGATACCATCCTAATTTTTCCTTCTACATTTGCAGGTTTAGCATGGGTTCAAGAAATCGATGATTGAATGCGTATGGTACCTTAGTTGAATTATTCAAGTTTGCATACAGTTGCGGCCATCTAATTGCTTGTGCAACCGCCAATATTGGTGTCCTAGGAAAATGCTCAGCCTTAGCGCTGTAATTTTTTGGGAATGGGGAGGACTCATCCTCTGCACCGGGTAACACATACGTGCAGCTGCATTTAATTTTGTTTTTCTTTCACCCATTTTGTCTTGTATAATTGGATTTTTGTATATTTGTAAAGATGATCCGCTGATAAAAACGGTGATGGCTAGGTTGTGTTAACGTGTAGTCCAGTCTGTATTTTAAGTAACTCGTTTGCATTGGATATAAATGATTGCTGAAATTATAGTTGAAGTACATATTCCGTTTGTGCATATGAACACAATACAATTCCAGCAATCTTGATTATTTACTTGAGTACCGAGATTACAGCGGGAATAATCAATGGAAGAAACAGTCAGGTTTAAGATAAAATCTCATAGGTTATCCCTTCGACACATTGATTGGTGTCATTTGCAAAGCAATATGATAGTTCCTGCACTCATTCTTTATTCTGCTTCTTGTATGGATACAAATTAATTGATTCGGCTGTGGATCTAACTCAGCTATTCTAGATTTTGGAAATAAGTGGTTATTTTTTTCAATACACCATGATTTGAATTTGTTCATTCATTCAAAGTACTTGAGATTACATATGAATACATCTGATGTAGATCGCGATCTAGATTCAATATGTACCCTTTTGAATCTTCAAACTCTGTTAAAAATTTTTCTCATGAGACTTACCTTCCTATTGGGATATGGAAGCTCAGGCAACTGAGGCATCTTTCTGTGTCTTCATCTTGGATAAGGAGCGAGACTTTTCGGCCAGATGCGTCAGCAGAAGATTGATTGCCAAATTTCTAAACTACAAATTGAGTGTTGGAGGAAGGACAATGTCTCATTGTTAATGGAAGATTCCCAAAGCTGAGAAATTGGGTTTACTATTGAATGTAAGAAGAAAAGTGTAGTGTGTGAAAAATTATAAGGGTTGCATCAACTAAACAATCTACAAAACCTAAGATTAGTGGGAATTCAGAAATGGTTGTAAGCTTATAATTGAAGATAGTATTTGGTACGTTCTTAGCCCAAACACTATCATATGTTTATTAATCGGTTTTGGCAAGTTCTTTTTTCCCCTTCCTCATTTTATTGTCTAGGATAGGCTTTGTTGTTTCTTCAAAAGGTTTATGTTTTTTTTTTTTTTTTGACTATTTGACTTTATCAACCGAATAATCTTCATATTAGTTTTTGACTGAAACACAATATAAGCATCCCGATTTAGTGTGTACTCTTTGATTATTAACAATGATCATAATGTTAGAAGCCTAGAACTAAGAAGTTTGAAATGTCATGCGAGTTTTTAATTAAAAACATGAGCAATATGCAGTCTATATAGTGTGTGTTGTTTCAAGGCTTGACACAAGTAATTTGATTATGTTGTCTGGGTTGGTAAAGGTGGCTTCTCATGAATTCAACAAGAATGTGATATTTCTTTGTAGTTCAAACCAAAACAATAATTTTCCTTCACAGCATATAGGACTGATTTGTGTGCATACCTATCAATCTTACTACATAATAAAAAGAAGAGATAGAAATCAAGAGAATAGCTTAGTTAGCTGAAAATTTCTTTTCATAACATGGCAGCATGCTATGAATGATTTTTTTAATATCATTTTCTATTTTTACTTGCTTGGTAGTAAATTATTTTTCTTTCTTCAACGTTTATGAGAAAAGGCTTTACATAAACGTATTTGATATGAAAAATGATTGCATACACATGATAATTGAAGAAAGTGAATAAGGCTTCAATGTTTGTATTCATCATGATAGCTTTCAATTTACAATAATGGTCTTAATTTAAAGAACTTGAAACTCTCAGGTTCAAGAGAAATCGACCATCAAATTAAATGATTCATGGAATTAGCAGTATTCGTTATGTAACTCTATCGCCAAGTACAATGAACTGGGATCGTTGAATTTTGTTTAACTGTTGTGAAACCGCATAATTTACTGATATCCTTGGTCATTACTAATTACTAGTATGACATTAAGTTAAAGTTCATGACTAATTTCATTGGGATGTACCAAATATTATACGTATGCACATCAGCTAAAAATTATTTATGGGGTCACTTGTGCATGCTGCTAAATCTACGTGTTAACTGAAAGTATATTTATTTCAGGAATTTTACACATCCATGTAACCATGTAACCAAGTTGGCCCAAACCCAAAACAACTCATGCGCTTCCAATCTTATTAAATAAACGTGACTTCCACGCGCCCTATACACACGAAACCACTATCTTCATTCACGCTTCATTATGAAAAAATGTTTCTTCTTCTTCAAAGCGCACGAAACCGCTCCTTTTCTTCGAATCTCTCTCAAAATCACTCAAACTTCAGTCACGTTCTCTGCTAAAACCACTATTGCAGAAGAATCGCGAGAAGATTTGGCAAGGAACAACCACAAACGAACGAAAACAGCAACAGAGACTACCAAAGGTATGAGAAAAACTACTGTTCATTTGAAATCTTGTAATGTCGCGTTTCTCCTAGTTGCATTTTAGGTTTACTGGATTGATTTGTTTCGTTTAGTAAATCGAACTATTGTGAATGCATTTTTACAGTATAACTAGGGTTTGGAATGAAATTTGTTATTATTTTCATTCAGTTCAGTGGATAGTGTAACTAGGGCTTTGAAATTGGTTGTTACTCTATTCAGTACTTTTTTTGCATGGAGAAATACTATTCTTGATGATTAAAAGTTGAAAACGATTTATTCTTCACATGAACATTATTCGGTTCGGTGGTATTCTTTTTCTTTGTTCAGGGTTTAGGATTACTGTGATTGAATTTTTACAGTATAACTAGGGTTTTGAATGAAATTTATTGTTATTTTCATTCAATTAAGTGGATAGATTAACTAGGGCTTTGAAATTGGTTGTTACTCTATTCAGTACTTCTTTTGCATGGAGAAATACTATTCTTGTTGATTGAAAGTTGATCACCATTTATTCACCACATGAACGTTCGGTTCGGTGGCCTCTGTAATTTTTATTCACCAAATGAATGTTGTTCGGTTCGGTGACCTCCTTTTACTTTTTTCAGTGTTTAACATTATTGTGATAGCATGCAAGAATCATTTTCTAGTATTTTTATTATTTATGATGTTTGATTCTGTGCATGAATGAGTTTTGGTTCGGTGGCTTATGGCATTTTAATAGACTTGATTAAGATATACATGCTTGTGCTTATCGGTCTATTGAATGAAGTATTGACTAAATTTTTTTAATGTTTAAGATTATTGTGATAGCATGCAGTAATCATTTTCTAGCTGTTTAATTATTTATGATGTTTGATTCTGTGCATGAATGAGTTTCGGTTCGGTGGCCTGTGACATTTTAATTAACTTGATTAAGATATACATGCTTGTACTTATCGGTGTATTGAGTGAAGTATTGACCAAATTTTTTCATTACAGCAAAACAGAACAAGACAATGGTGACAATGAAGGAGAAGTCGCACTATAACGTAAGCACATTAATTGATTCGGGAATCTGAAGCAATAAGACTCTCGAAGCCATCTGCTGCCCTCTCCAACCCTTATTGTAAATTCTCATCTAGGGATTGAGATAGTAAATAGGACATAATATGATTAACTGGTTGTAATTAACAATATTTTGTTTAATTTGTTTAAAAAAACAAACAATTCTTCTTTCAAATGTATATATGTCAATATTAATGTAAATGTTAATGTATATATCTATTCTTAATATCAATGTATATATCAAATGTTAATATTTATATCTGATTTAAGATGGATTTCTCTTTGTCTTGTCTGTTGGAACTGTCTGGCTACTGTTTTGTTCTAGGTTCTCCAGCGATTGGAATCAGTGTATTTACCAATACATTAAGAACACCAAAAAATACAGAGAACCGAAATTAATACACTGGCCGAACCAAAAATTGCAAACACACTGTACAAAAATTCAGAGAGCTAATTATAAAAAAATGTTTCTATCCGTATTCAGTTTCAGAAACACCTAAACTCTATGACATAGCACAATAAAGAAAAAATTGACTTTTGGAATAAAGAATTTCACAAAAAAAGTGACTATTCATTAAAGACTAACAACATTCAGAAATTAACCCACCTATAACCTTGGTGAACCTAAATTAATACACTTGTCGAACCAGAATGTGCTTATGGCTAAACAGAAATATCTATTAATAAAAACTAAAACTCGTATAATCCTCTTTTAGATAATTCATATCTGGTGCATTGTAAAGACTGGAGCTTAACTGAATCGATGATCCAGCATCTAAAAGGTTCAACTACAAAAAAGATATAATTAATTGTATATTAGCAAAATGCACAACTGAATTTTTACCTAATCGAAAGCAAGTCAATTTTACCACGCTTGGAGCTGTCTTTTTCTTTTTCTTCATGGCATTTTAGATCTTTTTTTCCAAGTTTGATCCAAGTCTGTTCTTGGGCCGGCCTCTTGTTTTGATGCGTGGCGGGCTTTGAAGGTCGTTCACATTGCTCAACGTCGTTTCTTCGTGGGATAACAAACTTTTTCCTATAATTTTTTTACAGACTCCTTTTTGCATACCGAACCGAACACATGCTCATGGTGAAATAACTCTATAATACTTACCGAATCGAAAAGTTACTCACAATGAACGAAAGATAATCCATTATACAAAACCAAATTCGAAACAACTCTGTCTACAATTTAGATATTATCAATTCAATTCAATTCAGATTCAGATCACCTCAGTCCATTCAATTCAATTCAAATAAAATTAGCAATTGCATTCCGTTGAATTTGATTCAAAATTAAATAATCCAAACCTCATCAAATTGATGCATTTCAGAAGAATAATCCAAATCGCACTCATTCAACTGATTTGAAGTTGATTCATTCATTGTTTCAACTCAGAAGTCCAGATTGAAGAAGAAAACGAAGAAGAAGAAGAATGATGAAGCTAATTACGTCAAACTCAATCCAGATCTATAATGCAGAGAAGAAAAATGCGAACAGAGGAGAACAATGAATTTTATTAGGTTGAAGAAGAAGAAGAAGAAGAAGAAGAAGAAGAAGAAGAAGAAGAAGGAGAAGAAGAAGAAGAAGAAGAAGAAGAAAAAGAAGAAGAAGAGAACAAGGTTTACGTTGAGAAAGGTTTATCACGCAGCAGAAGGTTTACATTATATACGTTATATGAGACGCGTGTATAACAAACGACTGTGAGGTTGGGGAACGCGCGTGTGGAGAAAGTTACTTGGATAACATCCATGTATTTTTTACATGGATGTAGAGCTTTTCTCAAGTAATCGGTAGTTTCAGTGCAATAATATAGTGTGTGAAAACTAGATTTTCAAAACTAGTTTATAAAAATTAATTTTTAAAAGTTATAACATCTATATTTGGTAAATGAAATTAAAAATAATTTTTAACAAGTACAAACAACTATATTCGTATTTGGTAAAATAGCTTTTAAATTTTAAAAATACTATTAATATTATAGACATAAATATAAGCCTTAAATTTGAAAATTAATTAATATATGAGATTTTATTAGACTTTTTTTAATTTTGATAAGCACAAATTAATTTCAATTAGGATTACAAATAGGATAGAGATCTGTCCTCGTGGAGACTTCTAATCACCTAATTTTTCATTCCGCAATTACACACTTTTCTCTCCTAGGGGTTTCTCCACACTATGAGCAACTAAACCTCTATTGTTAAGGTTATGAGCTCTATTTACTTTGATGGATTAATAATTATTTGTTCTTCTACTCTTGATTAATGAATTGATTCGTGTTTAAGAATTGGTTTCGTTCTTCATCCTACGGATTAGTGATTATTGGAAAATAACTTTAATCTAATTTGAATTCTCTTGAATCTTGAAAAAGTTATATCATTAGAATTACAGCTTGAAACCACTTTCTCACAACTCCTTAATTATCTGGACTTAATGTGGTACATGACATATAACTGTATCATTTTTGGGTTCTTAGGATTTTGTGTGGCTTATAAATCAGAAATTGTACTTAACTTTCTAGTACAATTGATTAATCAAGGAATTGACAGTTGGTTGGATTAGAGGAGATTGAATTGCCTAGAAATAGGAATTCAAGCACCTAGGGTTTGCTATAAACTAAATCATTGCATGAGCAGGGTAGATGACATTAAATATTAATCCGGACATCTGAGCATCTCCAAAGCCTTAAGGGTTTGCTATAAACTAAATCATGCCAGTTCTCATTTCCTTTTTTTTCCATGTTTTTAGTTTGGGTATTGAGAGATTTTGATAATTTTGGTGGTTTAGATACAATCTAACATTGGATAATTGTTGGATTTTACCCCAATCATCAATGGCTAAGAAAAGAAACCATTAACCCTTTTGAATCTTCCAGTTTTATGAGGTTAGGGTTTTGAAATTTTGAATGTGTATGAAATTATATGGAATTAGATTGAATATATGTGAAGTTGAATTCAAATTGGTAAAATTGAAACAAAATTGTAATGATTGAAGATTAATGAATTGATTTGAAACCCTTGGAAGCTTGTCAAGTGGACTTCGTAGGCTTGGAAATTGTGAAAACGAGGTTGTGTGGTGTTTTATGGCTTGGGAGGAAATCAGCTAAGGTATGATTTTAGTTTCTTGTAGTTAATTTATAATGTTGCATAAAAACTTATGTTAGTTGCCTTAGGATAGGCTTGAATGTTTGAATGGTTAGATTTTTAGTGGAATAAATGTATGTATGTAATGAGTATGATGCTGGATGTGGTAGTGAAATGGTGGGATTTATTGCAAATATTGT
>NC_029792.2:112939683-112955264 GCF_000816755.2 Arachis ipaensis | reverse complement strand
AAAGTTTTCACTCAAATCAATTGGTGCCCTATAGATAGAATTCTTGAAAAATCTCATTATTTTGACTAAGCTTATTGTGTATATATATATATATATATATATATAATGAATATGATGTGGAATTGATAATAAAGTATTAGTATTTTGGGTGACTAAATGATTGATAAGTAGTGAAATTGGTATTTGGTGAGTTATGATAACTAGAATGAGACATGCGCGATGCGCGGGCGGTAAATTAATGATAGTATATAATAAATATTAAAAATGGCTATGTTTTGTAGAATTAAATTAAATATGTGTAAACTAAAGTTAAATTTAAAAGGTGTTTTGTTTAAAATAATTTGTAGTACAAAAGATTTGGATGTTGGAGTTGTACAAAGTGATATTTTTATTTGGTAGTTTCATTTTTACATTTGTTTTGGTCGATGAATTTAGTCTCCTTATTGTGCTAGTCGTCCTTTTTCTGTCGTAGATTCTTGTGAAGGCATGTTCTTTATGAATTGTTGAGTTGTATGTATTTTCTATTGTGTTGTATCTGCTTTACTTGTTATATCTGTACTCTATCTGTGCTTTCTTTATTTGATTTGTATGTGTTTGTATCTGAGAGATACCTTAGTGGTGGAGGAGTGTTGAGGGTTGTTTTACTTTTGGCAATTTGAAGTCTTGAGGGAAATAGAAAGAGAAGAGTTATATTAGAACTAAAAATTCGTAGATAGAGTACCAAATTTCTAGTTCAGTATAACCTTTAAGTTAAAATCTGAGTGTCAGAGTTCTAGGAATGCTTCTGCCTTTTCCGGGACCTTAGTTATATATTATCTATGTGGACACCTTAATCATACTGAGAACTCCCGATTCTCATTCCATACATATTTTGCTATTTTTCAGATGTAGGTCGAGAGGCACCTCGCTGAGCATTCTGGAGATCTTTTGGAAGCGAAGAACTCTTTCAAGGCTTGGTGTTTTGTATTTTGTTTTTGTATATAGATGTATATATATTCTCTTTTTTTAGGGGTTTTAACTCCTACATGTTAAAACCCTTCAAAATACCCTAAACGATGTTTATGTTCTATTTGGGTATCAAAAATAAAACGACGACGTTTTACCCGTCCAGTGTGGCTTTCAATGTGGCCTCTGTCCAACCACGTCATCATTTTGTCACTGGAAAGTATCTCAGGGATGACCGTTGTTAAGTTGGGGGACAAATTTTGGACAATTTTAAGTTTAGGGATGATATTAAGACTCGACTGCAACTTCAGGGACTACTTTGAATATTAACTCAAGTTTTTCTTTGGTTTAATTACTCTGCAGGTCCCTATAGTTTCACCGAATTTTCAATTAGGTCCCTATACTTTTTTTCTTTTCAATTGGGTCCCTGTACCTTATTTTTTTTTTCAATTAAGTCCCTGTCGTCAGTGTACCGTTTGAGATAACAGAATATTCTTCATAAAAAAGGAATATTCTTGGCAATTAGCTGTAGAGGCTTGGTGAAGTAATCTGAATTTTTTCCTAATACCCAAATAACCCCTCACATTTCATTCCTAAGAAAAAAAGAAACCCTAAGTTTCTCCTATCTTCTCCGTCTCCTGCCTCCATCGACGGCGTGTGTGTCTGCCATCGACTGGGACAGACGGTTGCTGGTGTCCCCTCCGTTGCCTTCTCTCTGCGCTGGGCCCTTGTTCGTTGTTCTTCTCTGAGGTCTGCTCCACGATTTGTCCGGCCAAGGCGTCTTCCTTCCGTCGCGGTGAAAGCCCTCGCCTGGAGTCACCGTGCCGCACGTTGAATGATAAGGACTATGTTGTTGATGGCTGTAGGGAAGGTAACGGTGTTGAGATATGTTCGAATGATAAGGACTATGGCAACGTGCGGCACGGTGACTCCAGGCGAGGGCTTTCACCGCGACGGAAGGAAGACGCCTTGGCCGGACAAATCGTGGAGCAGACCTCAGAGAAGAACAACGAACAAGGGCCCAGCGCAGAGAGAAGGCAACGGAGGGGACACCAGCAACCGTCTGTCCCAGTCGATGGCAGACACACACGCCGTCGATGGAGGCAGGAGACGGAGAAGATAGGAGAAACTTAGGGTTTCTTTTTTTCTTAGGAATGAAATGTGAGGGGTTATTTGGGTATTAGGAAAAAATTCAGATTACTTCACCAAGCCTCTACAGCTAATTGCCAAGAATATTCCTTTTTTATGAAGAATATTCTGTTATCTCAAACGGTACACTGACGACAGGGACTTAATTGAAAAAAAAAATAAGGTACAGGGACCCAATTGAAAAGAAAAAAAGTATAAGGACCTAATTGAAAATTCGGTGAAACTATAGGGACCTGCAGAGTAATTAAACCTTTTTCTTTTGATTCTTGCGTGTTTTTGAGCTGAAAAACTCCTGCAAATATAAAAATATTATTTTAACTCTTAATATTTGATTAATTATTAATTATTATAAAAAGCATAAAAATTTAATTAAAACTTAAAAAATATAAATAAAAATAAATTCTAAAAATTATTTAAGATGACGTGTTATCACGCATTACCACCCCTTCTCGTAAAATTTATTTGGAGCAAGTGCTTATAATATTGCGTGACAAGAAGGGGGTATTCGAGTATGCTTGAGCTATGCTACGGGTCTACCATGCATTGCTTTGATTTTGTTGTCCGATTTTTAACGAATTTAATGAGTTAAATCTCAGAGTGATCTCTGAACTTGCACTCGAGCCTCAAAGTCGTCCCTAGATTTGCATTGGCCCCAATATTGTTCCCGAATTTAACAAAGGTGACTCACGGTCGTCCCTGAAGTATTTTTCGGGGAATATTCCCAAACAACGTGATGACGTGTATGGAGAGCCGCCACGTTGGAATGGTAACGGCTATCTGACGTGGCTGTTATCATTTTTTAACTCAATTTAGTCCCTACATTATTTTATAACCCTAATCCCCAATTTATTATTAGAAACCACTCTGTTTCTTCTTCTCTGCTCTCTTTCATCTTTTCAGCCATTGTTGAGCTGCCATTGTTGAGCGTGATTTGAGTGGGTCATGATGGGTAGAGGCAACAACCATGTTAGTAGCTCTAGTAACCGACGATCTGAGAGAAGATATGGGTGGAGAACCGTCAGAAGTAATGACGAACGCCTTCCAGATAGGAGTGGGTGTGGTAACCGACCCGTCCTCAAATGGTCAGGAACGGAGGCGAATCCAGGGAGACCATTTTATGGTTGTCCTAACTACAATGTAAGTGATTTTTATTTATGTATACAGCTAGCGTCGTTGCTCATTCAATTTGTAACATTTCTTCTCCATGGACATGAAATGTGGTTGCAAAGTGTTGGCAAGAGGTGGTGTGGTCTCTTTATGTGGGCTAACAAAGTTTTGGATGAAGAAGAAGTAAATGACAGAGATAATCGAGGCTTTGAACTAGAGGAGTGGAGGATGAAATTAGCTTGGAAGATTGGAAGCTTGGAGTTTGAAATTAAGGCTCTAAAACTAGCATTTTGTGTGTTGTTAGTTATTGTTTTGGTGGTAATTGTGATTGTTGTTTGTGTAGCATGGAAGTAGTGAAGGCCATTGTAAGACAAAAGTTGTGACTGTTGTACCCTGTGAACAAATGAAAAGAAGTGATAACACCATATTCTATTTTATTGTTGTTGTTGCTAATTATAATTTAGAAATTAAGAAATATGAAGCTAAGGGACAATAACAACTTTTTAAACATTCCATGATAATATGCAGCTTATACTAATTATTTTCAAATTTGTCTGTGTCAAACTAGACACCATCAAAAGGCAACACAGAGTATTTAACTTACAATCCAAAACACATACACCTGACACATGGATCTAAGAAAGCATAAAGTTCAATGTCTAAAACCAAAATGTCTCAACAGAAATAGCAAATGGTCATTTCTTGAATTTTCTTGGTGGTTTGAACCTCGGGGTTGGTATAAAATGCAGGACGTTACGCAACCTTGAAGCTATAGCCGCAGATGCACCAACTATTGGATCGATACGAGCAGTTGTTTGGGGGAGTGTTTGAAACTGGAACATTGGGTGGTGGAGAAGCATTTGAAACATTTGGTAGAGGAGCACCGGTTGCTGGTGGTGGGATTGAGGCTGGTTCAGATGGTGGAAGTTGTCTTCTTTTTTGTGGGAGTTTTGGTGGTCTTGCCTGGACTTGCAGGTCAGGTGTTGCAAAAATTCACAGCTGCATATTCTCTTTCCCAAGTCTACTGCCATGTTGGTTGGCCATCCATGGACCTCGAATTGTTCATAGTCTGCATCTCTGGACCACATTGGCACCCAATTCTTTGATTCATTCTTGATCTTTTCCAAGCGGCTGCGTTGAACAAGGGGGCAGTAAGCCAACATGGTTCTTTAATTTCATTTTGTTCCGGGCTATCGGGACCCAAAATGGTCCCTCACCTTACATAAGTGACATCAAAATAGTCCCTACACATACATAAGTGACATAAAATTAGTCCCTGCATATGTATAAGTGACAGCAAATTCATCCCCACGATTTATTAAGTTCTACTCCTATCCCATTCTATCAAGACAGGCAACAACAATGTGTGAAACAAACCAGTAGATATAAAAACAGAATCATGAAAGCAAAACATGGCTACAAAAAATACATCAACCTAAGGAGTTCAACCCTTACTAAAATATAATAAACAGTAAATAGCAAAGACATCGTTACCTTTTGCATGTCCGAAATGAAACACCACCCATTTTGAAAATAGGAAATGTGTTGTCATCCTCAACTTCAGCAAATTCATCCTCTGAGTTAGCTAGGGGGTGTCTTCATTTCTTCGGAATGCCAAGAATCTGCCAAAAACGAACAATAAAAAACGCAACAAGAAGATACAAAGAAAATCCTAACAAAAATTTTAGAAAAACAACATAAGAAACATGATGAACGAATGAATATATAACGACTTAACAATGTACAAAAAGCCATGATCAATAAAAACAAAGGAGTGGACGGTAGCTATTTTGTTTCTCCTTTCTATTTGGTTACCTCTAACAATCAAGATGCTTCCCGTCAGATCACTACGTGTGTGATAGAGACGAGATAATTAGAATATGCTTGCTTTCCTTGAGAGAGAAGGTCAACAATGGCAGAGAAGACGAAGGAGAGCAGAGAAGAAGAACAGAGTGGTTTCTAATAATAAATTAGGGATTAGGATTATAAAATAATTTAGGGACTAAATTGAGTTAAAAAATGATAACAGCCACGTCAGATAACCGTTACCATTTAAAGGTGGTGCCTCTCCATACACGTCATCACGCCGTTTGGGAATATTCTCCGGAAAATGCTTCAGGGACGACCGTGAGTCACCTTTGTTAAATTCGAGAACAATATTGGGGCCAATGCAAGTTTAGGGACGACTTTGAGGCTCGAGTGCAAGTTCAGGGACCACTCTGAGATTTAACTCGAATTTAATCAACCTTGACCAGATTTAACCAAATTTTTTCTTATATAGTTTAGGCGAATTCTCCCATGCCTTTAATTTGCTGCTGAAATTGCCGAAAAGTAACAAATGGGTCCCAGTAGTTAATTTATTGGGTTAACAGGATAGCGTCGTTAACACTGTAGCAAGTTATTATTATTTTTTAATTTAAAAGTAACTCCACTAAGGACTAGGATAGATAACAAATATAATATTTTATCATGATTCGTGGATTATGAAAGTTAAAAAAAATGTTATTAACAAAATCAATAAATTGAATTTTTAATAATAATTAAAATAAATAATAATAACATCAACAATAATTCAATAGAAAAACAATTTATTAAAGAGTATTTTGGTAGACAAAATTTTATTACAAAAATAAAACTTTTGTTAAAAAATATTTTTGTAAAAAAAATAATTTTTTTTTAAAATGGATAAAATTAATGGTAGTTAACACAAAAAATTTTAAATGGATTAACGACGAGATTTTTTAAAAATTATAAGGAAAGAAAATGTATATTTTACAAATAGAGGAGAGGAGAATGTCATTTTAATATCTCTTAGAGAAGGAGAATACAATTTTCTCTAAAATGTATTATTAACAAGAACGGCAATATAAAATTTATTATAGTGTTTTTTTATTATTTTATAATAAAACTTATTGAAAATTTGTTAAGGATAAAAATAAATTTTAAATATTATTTTTAGTAAATAAAAATTTATTGAAAATTAAAGTGTTGAATTTAAATATTCTTAAACATGTATTTGACGATTAGAAATTAATTAGTATTGTGAAGAAGGTATTATAAAAAAGTGAGACTTTAAAATAGCGTTTGAAAAAGAGACTGAAATTTAATTAAATGTATGTGTTGTATTTGGTGTAGGATGTACATGACTGAATTATATCTCAGTATTTTATTTGGTTCAAAATAAAAATAGAGATTGAAAATACATAAAATGACTAAGTTACCATAATTGTTTTAAATGAAAAAATAAAAAACAAAGAACCCTAACTTAGGGGTGAGAAACAAGCAAAAATTTGTCGGGTCGGCTCGCATAACTCGCCAAAAAGGTAGGCTGAGTTAAAAATTTGAGACCGCTATACTAAAAAAGGCCACCTAACCTACACCGCTTAATCCATGCGTTTTGGCGCGTTTTGGCCGGACGAGGTATGTTGACCTGGGCACCTGGCAGACTTTTAGCTTTAAGGTGATACTTGAATTTAGGGTGTTGTTTTTGTGCTTGTATTTGGAATGTTTATTCGTTTTACTTTAAGTTATAATTTGGACAATGCGGCACGCACCTGAGCGAGTTGCTGACTGCTTCTGTTTAATAGAGCTAGTAAGAACGAGGCGACAAAAGCAGTAACACAGGAATTACGAGGTTGTGGTGGTCCTGCAGGCGGCGACAAAGCCGAGGCTTTCATTAGGTTTTTTAATAGGTGTACAAATTCTTGTGTCTCTACTTTTTAAAGTATTAACAGAAATAAAATTTTGTGTCTTAAAATTAAAAATTTAATTCTAATTTTTGGCTACTAAATGCAATACTAAATTTTAATTTCCTAGAGTCAGGTAACAACTTATAAGTAATTGATTAGTGTTTCAAACTCTAATTCCATGTCTCAATTATTCTTATACTTCCAATTAGCATGAAATTCTCATTCTTTGTACGTGTTTATCCAAATTTTATCTTTGAAATTTATTTAATGACTATGAATAAGAATTTAATATGATTGACAATTAAAAAAAATATATTTAAAAAAAATAAATGACGAACAATTTTCTGAAATATTTTTAATGTGGTTTTTTGGAATAATCTTTTGATGTTAATCATAATAAAAATTGCATAATAATTATATAAATTATGTTAAGTAATTTATTTTATTTTGGAAATAACGTTTTTTATTTATAAATTAAAAAAAACATTTTTAAAATCAATTGATTATATAGCAATATTAATGATAATAATGAAAAGTTTTGTCACTAATAACTTTCACATTATAAGTGTTACCTTACCTAAAATATAAGAGTAGCTTCTTCCCTCCAAATATATCCATTAAAATATCTCTTCCCTCCAAATACATCATCCGTCTTCATTATTAGAACTTAGAAACAAAACCCAAGCCCTAGCATGTTCAGTTAGAGTCAAAATGCTAATCCCAACCCCCACGAGTTTGGAGTTTCCCCAAATTTATGCTACTGGGATAAGCTCTCTGTTTGCGTCCCTCTTCGTTGCCCTTCTTCCCTTTTATTTGCTTGCTTCTTCTTCGTTTGCGTTCTTCTACACGCCTCGTCTCTGCTAGGATTGTGAAATAGTAACTTCTAGCCCTAGGTGCCACTCTGTCCGTCGTGCGGTCGCCGAAATAGGGAAGAAGAGGACGAAGGAGAAGGCCACGATACAGATAAAAGTTGTCTTCGCTGCTTCTTGCACCTCCAGCACGCTATTCTCTGCCTTGTGCTACTTGAAGAAGAGGAAGGTTTTTCCTCACTATTTAATTTAATAAATTAGTTTCAACAAATGTTTTGAGGATACAGTAGTTATTTGATTAAAAAAGAAAGAGAAATAACGTTGGTGATTTTGGGAATTTGCTTAGTTATTTGTGGGTTTGAGAATACTAGTAATCTGGTATGAATGGCTTTTCATGTTTACATTGATAATATAAAGAAGAAATCAAATTGATTTAGCCTGATTCATTTAGTTCTTAAGCATAATGTACTCCATAACTCCGGAACGAACAAACTTTTGTAGAACTTGCTAGGACCATGGAAGGATTTGCTGCAGACTTTGGACTTTATGGCAATTCGACATCTGGTTTTGCTTCATCTCGATGGGATTGGTCATTTCTCTCCAACGCATACGTCAACAACAGTGCTCCTTTAACTCGATTGGATCCAAAGTAAGTAAATCCATCTTTATCTGATTGCTGCGAACATGTGTATCCTTTGAACTATGATCCGTGCCTTACAATCTTCGTCATGCAAAACACAGAGATAAAAGTAAGACCGTGGGATTGGAAGCTGAGTCAAAAGTAGTAGCTCAAGATTGTGGGAAATGTTGCAACAATTTCATGCCCATGCAAATCGAGATACAAGGACTAAAGGAAGAAATGAAGCGACATAGTCAAAAGATGGATGAAATGGCTGTACTACTAAGATAACTTGTGTTGAAGGCTGATGCAGACCCATCCGTTGATGTCAAGACTGTTGCATCAACAACCAAGTCAAAAAGACGATCCACTTCAACTGGGACACCTAAACAAATTATCTCTGGAAAAAAAATGATAAGTTGACGGTAGTTTACTTATATCTCTTATGAAGTTGGAGACTTGGTTTCATTTTGTCAATGTACATCCTTTTGGAACCGTAATTTCTTCTTAAAATGGTTGTGTTCCAACTGAGGACTTCGTTCTCAGACAAAGATGAGGCCAAAGACCAAAAAGAAAGGACACCACAAACTAACAAAATTGGTCCATCAAGACTTGCAACATATATTGGTGAAAGACCTTATGTCGATCTAACTGTGCAGGGATTTGACCCAAACCAAGCAGAAGTAGGTGACAAAATTCCAGAGGTACGTATGTTCATGGAATGATGGTACAACTATAACTTGGAGGAATTTTGGTTGTCTCAGATTATAATTAATCGTAGAAATCTCAAGTAATTTCAAGTTGTGCATTATTTTAAATGAAGTTGTGATTTATGCCACAGAACACCATGTTCACATTTTATCCTCAAAAAGAAATGCGATTAGCAGGCACCGACCTTGCAGTAGCTGCGTACATTTTTGGAATGGTAAAAGACAAAAGGTAAGCGCATAACTCAGATAATTTTGGATTACTGCCTTATGTAATATATTTGAGGTAAAATAATATGCAATAAATAGTTAATGCTAGTGAACGGTTATATGCTTTGCACAGAGAAATCTTGGTCTCGGACCTACATTGCTACGGTGATAAGGAAGCATTCCAAACTCTGGTCCCTGGCCGAAGATTTGTAGACGATGTAAGTATCTAATAAGGGTGGCATTTAATTTTTATGCATGATTGTTTCAATCGATTAACCTCTTTGGTAAATGAACTTGTATATTTAAGTGTCGCTGTGATATTGTAAATATTCGCATAACTTTAAATGGATTTGTCACCCGTTTCATGGCTAAATTTATCCTTTTTAGATTATAATCCTTGTTGCAACGATGCTTACCTACAATTCTGGTCGCCTAATATGGTATTTGCCTCCAACGTTTGCGGTAAGAATTAATGCGTATTTTAAATCCTACTTGCATGCCTCTTATCTCAAAAAAATTACTGGATTTGGATAAATTTTAGCAATTTGCTTGTGGCCGTGGACATTTCCATGGTGTAACAGCCAAATGGATTAGGGATAAATACATGGCTAAGATAGATGAGGTGTTGAAGATATATGTGCCTATTTGGCATGACAACCATTGGTCTTTACTGATCATTGACATGTTGGCAAAGTAGCTCCTGTACTTGGACTCCGCACGTTCGGCTAAGCAAAGAGATTCACATGTCCTGCAGACTAACAAAGTGGTAAATTACTTATTGTACTAGTGCATGGATAGAGATTACCGGTCAGACTTTCAGTCTTGTTCTAAACTTGTATTATTTACAGGCCTTGTTCTTGGAAGAGATAGTCTTAGATGAGTCTTGGTATGCTTGTAAAAGGCATGAAAGGCCAACCATCTCTGAATTTAAGCTAGTGGAACCCGAGCTCAATCAGCAAGAAGTTGGAACGTAAGCTTTTTTTTTATCTTCCTAGTACAAAATAACAATCTTGTATAATACTAGATAGTGTTTGTCTTACTCTTACGTATTGGAATCACTATTTACATTGACTAAACAGAAATGATTGTGGAGTGTGGGTCTGTCAATGGATGATTTTATCTCGATTGTGGGGGTCTCACAATGTAGAGGTATCTACTCCTTTATGGTCCTTGAAAAATGTTTTGTTTACCTCAATTATACAATATTTATTTGTGGCTCACTTTGATAAAAAGGTACATTGTCTTGTATAACTATGCAGAAGGTTACTGAGTACACTAGAATGAAGTTGGCGATTGACTTGGTGCTAAAATCGCATAATGAAATCTGTCAAGATATTATCAATAAGGCAATGAAAAATTGGAGGAGACTCTCCCAAGTTTAGGAGCCTTTGCTGTCGGAAGAACTCCTACCTTAGAGCCTTTAAATTTTGCACAGATCCATGTTGAAGTGATGATAGCAACACATATTTTGTTGGGTATTTTTGTTATGCACAACTAAAACCTCAAGACTAATATAATTAGAACTTAAAATTCATTATATTTCGAATAATGTGAAATTAAATCAGAACTTGAAATTGACAGTTCACTCAAAAAACTTCTAGCATAAATAAGTGCATTATCATCAGATTATTCCAATAAAATACTTATACTAAGAAGTAAATATGAAAATGCAACCTCTCATATAGCTCCACATTTCCAATGGAAAATGGCAATAAAGATAATAATAGTTATATAATAATTAATACATGTAATTACATGATCCTCTCAGGATATAAGAGAGTAATTGATTGATAATATAATGTCTACATTACTAGCGAGCCAAAATAATAATTTGCTCAATTCTTAATAGCGTGGCATATTAACACGTGTATTCCATAGATTTGCAAAAGACATCACTTGAGTCCTCACCGATTGTTCCTTGCATGTGCCATCATATCTTAATATAGAATGCACACATTAGCAAATAGAATAAAAATAGAACACATATCAGTAAATAACGGTAAAAAACATGCAATTAAATCTTCTCAATTAGTTAAACAACCTGAAAATGCCATTGATGGCTAGGAACAAAGGAGAACACATCTGTTCCAGCATTAGAATACATGGCATTGGCAAATGGCATTACTTTAGCAATCGGAGATGTAGATGAAGATGGCATTGCATTCATAGCATGAACTTGGTTAATGTGTTGCTCTTCTAAAAAAATCTATTTTGGGACAGTAATATAATTTGGAATAGAATTTTTACAGATATTCTTCAAAGAGTCTGATGCAACTTCATCACAACCTGCGCTATACAAACCAAACTTGCTTGAAAGTGATCCTTGCTTGGCCTAAAAAGAAAATACCCAAAGAAAAAAAATTATGTAACTTAACGACATTAACCAAATTATAAGTGAAACAACATCTACTTCAATTGATCTAATGAAAAAGCATGTACTTACCGCGACATCATCATCATGACTATTATGCCGTCCTGTTTCAAACCTACTGCCATGCCCTTCGCCTTCAGAGCCATTATCTCCAGTCAAACAATGCTTTTCAGATTCTACATTATGACATGTTCTTCGGGTGTGACCAGTTTGCCCACAACGGGAGCAGTTCCTTGTCTTCAATCCCTTGAATTTCTTGTTGAGTTTTGGCGCACCCCTTATCTTCACAATCTCAAGGTCCTGAATATCTTTGACTGGCCTACTCACGTTTTCGACCAAGCATAACCTCTTCTCCAAATCCTTTATAATGCCATTAACACATCCAATTGTATGGCGATAAGTTGGTGTAGTTTTTGCGACAAGAAAGTTCATCCAAATTGACCCCGACCACAAGGAACCGTACCAGAGAGCAAACGCTCTCTTCGGGTCTTTTCCATCGTCAACTTCTTCATTTAAGTATGCATTTGCTTCTTTTCGCCATCTCTTTAAAACCAAATGTTCAGGCAATTCACAAATATCCTCATGTCTCATGACACAAAATATATGGCTGCATGGTATGCCACTTTGTTGTGAATGCTGACATTCACATTCAATCCTTTCTGAAGTATCATCATGAAGAACATGATAAAGTCTACCTAGTCGTCTAAATTTTGCAACACAATGAACAATATTACTGCCCATACCACTTTTGCCAACATGCTTTAGTGCAACAACTTTTGCTAGTTGATCCTTCACCTCTGGAAATACTTCTGCAGTGTAAACCCTTGCTGCAGCCTGCTTAATGGAGTCCAACCCAGTAGTCAGCACTGACTTACTATACATAGACTTGAATTGAGCAACAAGTTCATTGTTACGGTACTCTTTAACCACGCGCTCTAGATTTTCCACAAGCGCAAGCAAGGTTTCCTGTGACTTAATAAACCTTTTTAGGAAAGAGTTTATACCTTCACATCGAGATGTTGTTCTAACACCTGCACTAAACTTTCCGCATAGGTATGCAGTGGCCCACATTGCCTTATTGGCATATTTGGTTAAAAGCCAGTGGTCCTCATCAATATCAAATTTCTGAATCATTTCTTCCCAGTAAGCTTCAAATTGGGGTACCATCATATTAGCATACATCGATACCTTAAAAGCATCCAAAAGAGACCGATCATTGATGTGACTATTTGCATTTTTCTCAATGTGCCATGCACAATGCCTATGTGTCGTGCTAGGGAAGACCTCCTTTATTGCTTGTCGCATTTGATCGTCGCCGTCAGTCACTACAACACTTGGTTCCTTGTTCATCATGACATCCAAAAATTCCTTCAGCAACCATATGTAGGTATCTCGACTTTCATTGGCAAGCACAGCAAACCCAAATATGCAAGTCAAGCGATGATTATTTGATCCAGAGAAAATCACTACAGGTTTATTATATCTATTCTTCTTATAAGTGGAGTCAAAAGCTAACACATCTCCAAAGTATTGGTAGTCATTGATCATAAGTCCATCAGCCCAGAAAAGATTGCCCAATTTGTTACCGTTGACTAGTGTATAACGAGCAACAGACATTGGGTCCACATCTGCCTTACCCTGGAGATAACTTATTGCTGCCACAGCATCTCCGTTCTCTATCTTTGCACGCCTATCTGGATCAATAAAGTTATAAACATCCTTCTTCGTGAAATTAAGGTTACTATAGCCACTAGCAAGCTTAGCCAAAAACCCAACAATTTGAGAAGTTTGAAACCCAGATTCCTTCATGCAAACAATCCGGGCTTTGTCAGCCTCAGTCAACTTCCGATGGTTAGAAATTAAATGAACAAATTGTTCTGGGATCATTGGATGGTTGTGCTCCTCTTCTAGTGTCTTAACTCTCCATTTCATGGACAACTTATCCAAATAAATAAAACAACGTGCCTTGCAACCAGTTCTTGTCTCTGGCTTATGATTCCTCTTTCTATCAAGTAGACGATAGTGTTTTGGATCCCTTGTCCCTTGGCGATTGCAAACATAGTACTTTCTATTCAAATTCCCATCCTTATCTCTTGACAAGTCTCTTTTACGGACAGCAAAACCCATATCTCTCGCATACTTTACATAAGCTTTATAGGCATGAACCTCCTTGTCAAACTCAGAACTCCATAGCATAGTTGCAGTAACCTTGTCATCATCTTTCTCTATGCTAGATTCAACATTATCAATGTTCTCAACATCTTGATGAGAATCTTCATCCTCATAGGAAAAGCTATCGTCACTGCTGCTACTGGTCCACTCAGGAGCTTGATCACCACTGCTAAATTCATCCATTTTCAAGCCTCCAACTTAAAAGGCAGCACCTAAGAAAGAAAGGACACCCAAAAAAATTTTACAAATCACCCAGAAGCACAATTAGGATTCTGTCTTCATATATAGAAACACATCAAACTAAAATTTTTATGCTATTAAAAATAAGAACAAGGAAACATTTTCCTCTCTCAATACATGCATGGAATAAATTTGGTGATAGGGTTCTTATTCATTATTTTTTTAATAAAGCTTTTGGGTTGTTCATGATTGAAAACGTACAAACAGCAGAGCAAGAAAAAAATTCTTGAGAAAAAAAAGATCGGAGAAAAAACCCTCAAAATTTCGAAGAAATAATATTAAATATAACAATAACAACACAATAACAAAACTCAATAAAAAAAAACACCATGAACTAAAAAAAGTAAAAAATACAAAAGAAAATAAAAAAAATCCCAAATCTTACCTCAGAAATAAATGTAAAGAGGCGTATGGAAGAAATGTGAGAGGAGGGCCACAATGTCACTGTCCACAACAGCAATGGAGGCATAGTGAGGGCAATTGTAACACCAACAGTGATAGAAGAAGATGCCACACCTCGGTTTGTGGGTCTTCGATTTACTTTCAATGGAGAAAGGGTAATGACTCATGAATGGAAGAAATACAGTAACACAGATTAAAATATTGTTAGCAAACAAAGGAAGGAGGAGCAAATAAAAGTTTTGGGTAAACAGTGACTAAGTTAGAGAGAATGAAAAAATCAAGTTAATATCGTTTGTTAATTCTGCAAAACTTACTATTATCCTTGACAGTTTCATATCCACTTGTCAATATTACAATTTACCACATCTTTTCGGCAATATTTCGACAAAAATATTTAGACACCAAAGAACGTACCTATAGTTTAATGGGCAAACCGAATCGGCTAAACTTTTATTTTTTCAATTTTTTGGTCAAGTTGAATCCGATTCTAATAATTATGGGTTGAAAAATTTATCGCTCTCCTCTCTCTTCTTTTAGTTGAATAATCTAAAAAATATTATTTTTAAAATATTTAATAACATCTAAAATTTCTTGACTTAGACATTTAAAAAATCGACAATAATAACATCTATGTCACATTTTATATCTAAATAATCTCATTCTTTTAAAAGCAACAAAAATGCTGCAATATTTTTCCAATAACACATAAAAATGATACACACAACATAGCAAAATACCCAATATTCAACGATTATATCATCCAAAATCTTAATTGCAGCATTTAAAACTATTCAATTATATAAAATATTCAATTATATAAAATATGCAATATATTAGCCTGATATATAATTATATATAATACTTATCTAAAGGTAAGATAAAATTTTCCTATATATAAATTTATGGGATAAGTATTGTTTTGGTCCCTCACGTTGAGGGTTGGAATCGAACCCGTCCTCGATGTATATTTTGATTTAAAATCATACTTAACGTTTTTTTTCGTATTAAAATCGTCCTTTTAATTTTTTTTGGACAAATATACCCTCACCACTACCAGCACAATTACCTCCAACACCAACACCAACACCAATACCAACACCAACACCAACACCAACACCACAACCAGCACCACAGCCAGCACCACCACCACCACCCCACCAC
>NC_029792.2:112938352-112939639 GCF_000816755.2 Arachis ipaensis | reverse complement strand
TTTTTAAATTTTATAATTTTTTCTATTATAGGGGTAGTTTAGGAATAAATAAAAAAATTTTATTAGAAAGGACGATTTTAAATTTAAATACGACTTTAAGGATGATTTTAAATCAAAATATACATCAGGGATGGGTTCGATTCCGACCCTCAACGTGAGGGACCAAAACAATACTTATCCCTAATTTTATCGACTGGCTATGTAAATAGAATGTTAAAACATTCTTTTTATTAATTAAACTCATAAATGAGTCTTCATTTAACTTTTAGATAATTATTGTGTGAGACCAATAGTATGGTTAGAATAGTATCCACTAATAAGTAATAACCTATAATGTACGACATTGACACGGATACGATATAATAAGACACGCTGACACGCGAATTTTAAAATTTTATCAGACACGGAAATACGCATATATATAAAATATAAATTATTTTTTAGATAAATCGTAATTATATTTTGATATTTATTGATATTAAAATATAAATTAATTTTTTAATTATTTTTAATATCTTATTTTAATTATATTAAGTGTTTAAAATATTTTTTTTTGTTTTAATAAATAATAATACATATTATATTTAAATTTTTTTTAAAAATATATGTTAAAAATAAGATTAGACAAATGATAGTATTTAAGTGTGTCCAAACGTATCCGAAAATTTTTTTTATTTATTATTAAAACACGGTTAGACATAACAGACATGCATATTGGTGAGTGTCGTGTTTGAAATGTGTCCGACATACAGACACGAGCAAAGTATCCGTAATAACAAAGTACAAAATCAATTTCAAAGTAAACTTGGGACCCACAGCAATAATCGTACCGAAATATTGTCCCTCCCTTTACTCCCTTCTTTTACAATATTTTTATTTTTTACACCCAACTTTTCTCTATACCATTTCGTAGATGGCATTGATACAATGACGCAAATGGCACAAAATCATTTATGCCCCCAAAGAAAGAAGTTCTCTCCCTATGAAAGAAGATAATTTTTGAAGTTTCAAAGCCGAAAAAAGAGCCCAACAATTTGAAGACCAAAACCCAAAATTGCTAAACCGAACAGCTTTTTGTCCTTCCATAGTGCCTCGTTCTTCTGAGCAGAGCTGGTTTCCTGACTACTTTTCCCTTTACTCTGTCCTTTTCCGCTTACTGGACTTACTCCATCTACCACCGCATTATAAATACACATGAATAATGCTTACTCTATGCACATGAATAATGACTGCTAATGATAGAGTAGTGACTATAATGATTATAATATTTTTAGAAGTATTATTAAA
>NC_029792.2:112936418-112938234 GCF_000816755.2 Arachis ipaensis | reverse complement strand
TGAAATAAATAATAAAAAATCATACTTTATCTTCTAAAGTAAAATTTAAAATTTAAAATATTCAAATCCATAATTAAATAGTAGAGAAGTTTAAATTGTGGGTGTGTGAGATTGGATCAGAATAAATCACCGTAAATTTATATACTAAACAAAATTAAACAAAATTTCATATCAATGTCACTTTTAGTTACCAAAAGGAGCGGGTGCGACAGGACTTGAAAAATTATTAAAAAATAATTAAAATTAAAATGATTTAAAACTCCTAACAATTGTTCTACATAAATTTGATATTCTCTACCCATTTATATAGAAGTTAGCATCTTTTATATATTATTTATAGAAAAATATCTCAATACTTATTAATCGAATAAGTAGTTAACTTTATATATATGTTATAGGATTAACTCTATGATTTTATGTTTTCATATTAATTGGAATATTTTCTTTTTGTAAGCAAAATTGAGGAGTATTTTGCATAGAAATTTGAATTGAATAAAATTCTTTTACAATCTTTATCAAAATATTTTAAAAAATAATTGACGGTCCAAATTCATTTACTTAATTATTTACTATGATGCATAGATACGGGACACGACACGACACGAGATACGGGACACGCCGATACACAAATTTTAAAATCTTATAAGACACGTGAACACACATACATATAAAATATAAAATATTTTTTAGATAAATTGTAATAATAGTTTGATATTTTATTGATATTAAAATATAAATTAATTTTTTAATTATTTTTAATGTCTTATTTTAATTATATCAAATATTTAAAATATCTTTTTGTTTAAAAAATAATAATAATATATACTATATCTAAATTTATTTCAAGAATATATGTTAAGAATAAGACTAAACATGCTGACACCTAATAGTATTTTTTTTTTTGGTGACTTGACACCTAATAGTATTTAGGTGTATCCAAATGTGTACAGAGAAGAATTTTTATCTTTTATTAAGACACGGTTGAACACAGCAGACACACATGTCGAACGAGTGTCGGTGAGTGTCGTGTCTAAAATGTGTCTGACACATGAACACGACAACTTAATGAAGTGTCCGTGCTTCATAGATTATTTCTCTAACTATTAATTAAAAAAATAAAATATATATTTAAAATATTACGATAATTAGGACCAAAATATACCTGGGCACTTGGAGATATTGGCAGGGGCATTGCAAGCTGTTGGCAGGCCCAAAGCTAAGGTCAAATTAATCTGTATTCCCCCAAGGTCTGGATCATTACGATCTTTGATAATAAAACACAAGCACTTCTTGCTGTTCTTCAGCACTTGCTTCAGACCGTTACAACAATCCGGTGTCGGAGCCTTTGCTCCACCGCCGCCGACATAAGGCAGACATGTTGCTAACCCTCCTAATTGTTGCGTGCATTCCTCTTTGTCCTTGTCATTGGTTGAATTTACCGTTGCCCTTCCTACTATCACAAATGCTAACAGCAATATGTATGCCTGGGGATTCATGCTGTGCTACAACAACTAACTTTTTCTTTCTTTTTTTTTTCACTTTTTTGGAAAGATAGACGGGAAGTGACTGAAGCAAGTATGAGATAAACCGAAGGTACTTATATATTACAAAGCAGTATGGTGTTGGTGAACAATGCTTAGCTTTCTGTGAAGCTTATAATAATTTATTTTAGAATAATGTTAGAGATCAACACTATATCAACCAATTTTAACCAACACAATAATACAGTAGATTGAATAAGTTTTTTAAGGTTTGAGTTTCGGATATTTTAAAAAAATATTATTAAATTTTATTTTATTTTAAAAATGTTTAATTT
>NC_029792.2:112902274-112936395 GCF_000816755.2 Arachis ipaensis | reverse complement strand
TAATTTAATGGGGTTTTTGTATACTTTCTAATGAATAATGAGAACACATTACAATTATTCAATTAAATATGCCGCTGTGGTTGATGTTGAGACAAGCTAAGCAATAGATAATCATTACAATTATGGTTCTGCTTTGTAATCCAGTTCTTTTTTTTTTTTCTTGGTGATGTGGGATAACATTTGTTGAAAGTGCTACTCGAACACACTCTAAATTATTGTTTTCTTGAAAATTATATTTTCTTCTGCGGGGAGTAGACTGGTTAATTAGTGTGAACACGCAAAACTGAAAAGAGTGAGTGGCCTCACTTCAACAACCCACTAAGCTTAAAATAGCATGCCAAAGCCACTCCTTCATGCATAGCGACAAGTGGATGCATGTAGCTAGGAACCGATTTATGACAAGTGGGAATGAATAGCGATGATTTCATATTTAGCTTTCCATGACATCATCACAAATCTTATGCCAAAGGACGTTGCTAATTTTTAACTATCACTTTGTTATGCCATGTATTTTTTTTTTTGGGGGTCGATGTTATGCCATGTATCTTTAAGTTGCAAGTGTGATTTTTGTCTTGTAGTGTAAATGTAAATGTCTAAAGGAACCTCAAATTCGTTAGAGAAAAATCGGAAAAACCCAATAGCAGTAGCGGACTAGCGGCTTTCACAGTACGATGCAATGCAACCCATATGCAAGTATAACACAACTGAAAATGTTTAGAATAGTATATGATGGGCTGTTTCTTCGGAGGACTTGCTTCATTTTATTTGGGCTATATGCATGATGAAGTCATCGAAGAAGAGCCTTCCTCTTATGGACTCAATTTATTTTTTGAGACTACTATACCAGAAAAAAAGTGTCCTCGATAGAAGACCACAGCAAGAAAAAATTACCTTTTGAAATGGGGACTTGGAATTGACGGAGAAAAAAGCACTAGGGTTAAGGCTGAGAAGAAATTGCAGAGATGGAAGGGGTGTTAACAATGGAATGAGAAAGGTAAAGGCGGATAGCGGTAGGTGGAGATGATCGCGGAATTCTGAAGGCTAAGTAACGACGGTGGTCGGCGAATGACTCGTTGGAAAGAACAAACCTAACACTAGTCACAATGAAAAATGTTTGCGCTGTTGCAGCATTTAATGGAAAAATAATTTTTTTATGTCATAATGAGTGTGTTCTTGTTATATTGTGAGTAATTGCAGAGAGTGGAAGTCAAGATGTTCGAAGGTGATAGGAGGTTAATTGACATTGCTAAGCGGGTGGAGCATAGTTAGTTAGCATTGGAGATCTGAAGCAAATGCTCACCGCCAAGGAAGGATGCAACAGTGGGGTGCGGACGCCAACCGTGTCTCCTACTACGGCCGGGAATACCAATGTGACTAACATGGACGTGGGTCTAGCTGAATCGCTTAGGCTTGCAGCACAACCGGGCTATGCACCTCCCAAAACAGACACAGGGGCGAACGTGGATGTTATACCCACCTGATTAGCGAAATCGAAAAGGGTAAGGTTCAGCTTGATTCCAAAGTGTGTGGGTTGTTAGATGTAATCATAGTTGTCAGAATCGAACCGGTGATCGAATCGGTTAGGTTACTGGTGGGTTATTGGTTCAATCGGTAGGTCACTGGTTGAACCGATAAAACCGATCGTACGTAAATAAAAAATATAAAATAGAAAAAAATTGAATAAAGTGACAATTAGGTCTATCCTTAAAATTTTTTACTTCAAATTAATTAGCCCTTGAAAAAAAAATAAAATATCAATTTAGTCCTTTAAGATAGTAAACGATGAACACATTACGTCCCTCCATTAATTTTTCATGTGAAATTTAGTGGTGATGCTTAGATGTCCCTACTAATTAGTCTTAAGTCGAAATCTTCGAAGACCTACTAACTCAATACTCTAAAAAATTTAAAATAAATATCTTTACTAACATTTTAATATGTAAATGTAAATATTAAAATATTTGATACTTATTTTAATAATTCTATAAATTCTAAAGAATTAAAAAAAATGAGTTTAAAACAAAAATTAAATTAAATAAATAAAAAATAATTTAGTTGTGTATGTATATAATATATAGAATAATTAGCACATAAACTTCCAAATGAACACATTAGCTTAGTGGCATTCCTTATCCTTGCCTAGCAAGGAGACGCAAGTTCGAAACCCATTGCATGCATTTTTGAATATTTGAGCACCATAGAACTGGCCGGTTCACGGATTGCATCGAACTAGTCAGTTTTGATCGATTTCATCCAGTTTGTGACGAACCGCCCGGGTTTAAGCGGTTTGCTTCTTTCTTCGGTCTAAAGCTAAAATCGAACCGGCCGGTCCGGTCCGGTTCTTACCACTATGGATGTAATAATCCCGAATTCTCCTGGGCATGATGATGATGTCACCATCGACGAATCTCTCTTAACTCCTTGGCCACGTACCCAAAGCACCACTGTATCTTTTAACTCCTTGGCCACGTACCCAAAGCACCACTGTATCTTTGTCAAGTGGAGGGCTTCTTTATTGGTCCATTGGCATGTCTAAAATGGGAGTCAGCTAGGCCCCAACCATAACAGCTGTTGCCCTCATAGAAGGGAACATGGTAGTTGTGCCTTTGTCCAAGTTATTGCAATGGTATGCAGAGAATGATTTACAAATTGCATGCTGAAGTGTCTTTGTAATAACAGGTCATGACACAACTTCCAACTCTCTCCCACTTGGACACCACAAGTCAAGTTTGCAACCATTCAGCTTGGACCTTATTTGGCAAGGCCGTCAAAGGTCCCAAAGATGGGGGCAGGTGAAATTGCATGCAGGATCCCATCGCCGGCGATGTGCAATATACCACAGATATCCCCTATAGCAAATGCAACTTTTGGAGTTGGGGCTTTTAAGCCTATACCCAGGTTGTGGGCGCAGAATGCACTGACAAGAAACATAGAGTCCCCAACAATGCTAATTCCACTGGCAAGTTAATTTTCTAAATATAACAACTTATGCAGTTTCATATATGATGTTAAAATCTAACTAGAGGGTAATGATGCCAACTTCATGTGCAGGGCTACGAGATGGAGTTTCGGCCGAGGATCAGCATGTCACTCTCATACGACAAGACTGTCATGGCAGCCTATAGATTCAAAAAGCCCAAGTCCAAAGAAGATTATGAGTAAGTTTTGGTTACTTTGTAAATGGACAATGCTTTGTTACAAAATGGGTGTTCCATCGGTTGTTAAGTTTGGTACTTAACTGGTCAGAGAGATGTTATACAAGTGCCTTGAATTATAGATGCCTCGAGGGATGTTCTTGTCTCTATGCCCTAGATACATTCCTCACACAGATGTGAGTTGTAACACCCTACCACACAGAGCTTTACACCTAGCATGTAAAACAGAAGTGGTGAGGCACTACGACTTCTAAAAAAATAAAAACTTATAACCCAAAATAAGCCTAAAATACAGAGTTACATAACCTATTTCTCCAAAATAGCCTCTAAGAGGAAGATAATACATCAAATACATAAGTAGTGGAGATAAAAGTATCTACATATATACATATATCCAAAATAAGGCCCAAAGACAAGGATCTCCGCTATGAGAAGCTTCCAGCATGCCTCAGTGAGGTACCGCCTGACCTGCATCTGAAAACCACAAATATCCATATAGAATGAGAACCGGGAGTTCTCAGCATGGTAAAGGTGTCACATACATAAGATATAAGGTCCTGGGAATGACAAAGGCAATCCTAGAATGCCGATACTTAGATTATAAAACTTAAAGTACAAAAACAGAAACCCTAATCGGGTGGGTTTCTAAGGTTCTAACTTAATCAAAATCGAACTAGAACCCTCAATCTCTCCGCCTTTCCTCCGTTCCTCCAACTCCGATAAAATTGCACAAACAGACAAGCAAACCATGACAAACACAAGTAGAATACAAGTAATACAAATAGCAAGTATAACAATTAGCATATTATATTCACATAGGAAATCTCAATTAATGCATAATCAAACAAAATCATACAAACGCATATGATGTGTGCCTTTCCCACTGGCTGTGAGCTTACGTGTCAGTTAACTGCCCGAATCTGACACACCCGGTAGCTAACCCGGATACTGTCTCTCGACTGCGCATCTCCAGGAGGCATAAGATTGGGGGATTAGTGTCCTACCACATTCTCCTGGAGGCATACACTAGGGAAAAATAAATCGGGAGATTAGTGTCCTACCACCTTCCCCTAGTGAGGCCGTGCCATACCGGTTGGGGGATTAGTGCCCTACCACCTTAAAGAAAGAGAGAGAAAGAATGTGAGGGAATACGTCAGGAGATTAGTACCCTACTACCTTCCTCACATCCTATAAAACACAATCACAAGGAATGCGGGAGAAAAGAATCGAGGGATTAGCGCCCTACCGCCTTCCCCACATTCAACACATCCATATCATCATCATGTTCAATCATTCTCAATTTTGTCATTATTAACTCTTTACATTTATTCATAATCATTGCAATTTTATACATAATTCATCATTTCAAATCTTACTTCACCCCCAAGCTCCACCTCTTCCTAGCTCCTTCTCATTACTAGGCATGCTATTAAGATCTAGGGTTAAAAGAATAAAAATAGAGGTTTAGAAGTTCGAAATTTAGCTTTAAAACACAAAATCTAGATTTGTTGAAACAGGGGTCACGCGTACACGTGGGTGTACGTTTTTCCATGCTCGCATACGCAAGCACCTTGCTCGCGTACGCACGCACGTCTCCCCGTCTATGGCAACAACGCCGCATCCAACCATTCACCATCCTGCTGCCACAGCGACGCCACCTCCAGTGATGAAAGCCGCGTGTAACGACCCAGCTTCTAGCATGTCATGACCAATGCTAGCCGCCAGGTGCTACTTCACGGCTTTCCTTAGAGACTCTAGACCTTATATTAAAAATTTACATATGAGCCTGTAGCGCTAATCGAGATTGCGTGTCAGATATATAGATATAACGAAATAGATAATAGCTATATAGATAATATAATATGAAGCATAGAAAATACATAAAATATAACAATATCATACATATATACCCGAAGGCTCATTTAGTACATCATAATTCACATCGGGTTACATCGTTGCTTATTTATGAAAATATTTACAGACTCTATATTTATACTAACATACCTCGACTCACAAGAATCACTCTAATCTGGAACCCATTCTAACTTGTTTTTTATAGATATTTGCAAAAGCACCTAACCCTCTAAAAGTCTATACAAAGCGAGGGCAAAGATGACTACTACTACTACTACTGCTACTATTATAACTACTACTGGTCATCGATCCCTGGTAGCTGAAGAAATACAGAAGTGCTGTGTGGAAGTAAAAGAAGTCGCTCTGACCCTCCGGTAATGCTACTACTGCTCATTAGTCCCAAGGCTGGAAACTCAAAGAAGATCTCGCCGGTTTGTATCTGCGAAATAAGGAAGTAAGGGGTGAGAACCTAAGGTTCCCAGCAGGGTACTACACAAGAAAACCTAAAGGGTTCCGCAGCCTAAGTGTAAAATTTCGCGCAGTTAGGTCGGTAAATCACACAAACAAGTACAAGCACAAGTATATAGCAGAATAGTAACCAAGCACATAATACAAGAAGCAGAGACAAAATACAATCACAGGTACAAGTAAGCAATCACAAACATAGAGAATGCAACAACCAAGTATGATGCATGCCTGGTCCTATGCTGGCCTTGAGCTTATGCGTCGGTTGACTACCCACAACCCGATGTTACCTAGGAACTAGTCCTAGATATGGTTTCCCAATTGCGTCCGTCCGTGTATACGTGTCGATGTGGTTAAGCATACCACCTGTCTGTGACAACAGGCAATCGTTGCAAAGTTTGATGCCATAATATACGCACAAAGGGGAAACATAGTTTTAGCAATCAATGGGTAAATACCTGCCTCCAAACAACCTCTAGCACCTTTGGTTTACAGTTCTTTTTTCGCGACACATCTCAATAAACTTTATCTCTAAGGGACTTCTCAGCCTTTCTTTTTAAATAAAATTTGTGCACCGGTCCTTTCTTAAAATATCTCACCCTTGTCACATATTTTACCATTTTGTTCATGGAATTTTTGTATCTTTTCAATTTTACCCTTTCTATACATAACTTCGTTTTTTTCCTAGTTTTCTTTAGACTTTTAGTGACGCTTTTACCACTAGTGTTATTAATTCACCATTTTACCATCATAATTTTTTTTTTCTAATAGACCTTTCTTCTTCATTGAGTTAATTAATCATTTTTAATTTGACTTTATGCCTAAAATTACTAATATGCCCCTAAGTTCTCTAGTTTTACCATTTAACTTGATTTATCGTCAAAATGTTATCAGGTTAATCCTAATATTTTTTTATGACCAAATTATCTATAATATTTTTAATTAATGCCAATTCTACCCTTAGGGACCTAAAATATCATTTTACCCTTTATTAATTTATTTACTTATTCTAGTTATTACCTTTTTACTGTTTTACTTCTAACTTTTACTAAAACTTTTATTTAGACCTAACACTTTATTGTAATTATAATCTTAATCCAATTAATTTATATAATTACTAATTTATCCTTGATAACACTAAGTTCATAATTTTACTTATATTTCTATTAAATTATATTTTTAACCCTTTTTTTACCCAAAATGACCATAACACCTTTCTTACTTTTACACCTTTGTTCCTTGGATTAAAATCAATTTTCTATCCTTTTCTTATCCCTTATACACATGACTTTCATGATCATTTAGTGGCTGAATTTTTAGGAATGCAGTTTTTTATTTTTATCCACTTTTAGTGACTCATAAGGCTTGAAACTTAAACCCCAAGTGCTCCAAATAATTTCAGTGATTTCATACAATTTATAGAGGCAAATAAGCTTCATATATTACTTAAATAACTGTCCAAAAATAGAGAAGCATCACTAAATTTCCAGAATTAAGAATCAAGCACAAAATCACCACAAAGTGGCTCATATGAATACCAAAAACAAGCACAAACATATTCTAACTAATCCTAACCCTTACCTCTTATGAATTCAGTTATTAAACCTTTCACACACTGCAAAACGTGCACACAAGGGCAGAAGCACAGCTGATCATGGTGCAACTTCGTTTTTGGCCAAAAGTGTCGCAAAAACGTCGAAATTCAACCACTTTGAGCTCGAATCTCTCTAACTCCTTAGGCGTGCTCTATGGGTACTTCAAGAGGAGTTATCTATACACAAAGGAGAGTAGGAATTCATCATGGCTACTGTTTTCAAAAGTAGAAAAGGAAAAGAGTAAGAACAAAGGTTTACCTAGCCTAAATTTTGGTATAAATGCAAGAATTAGCGAAAACGGGCAAGAGTTTATGTTTGTATGGTTTGAGTCCTTGAAGAACACATGAAGAACAATGGAAGAAGATTTGAAATAGGGGCTGGGGCGCAGAGAATAGGTCCAAGAGTTTTCTCTCTTTCTCTCTCAAGAATTCGGTCAAAAGAGTGTAAAAATGTGTAAAGTGTTTTGTGAATTTTGTAGCCAGTGCTTCCTTAAATAAAAAAAATCAAAGTCTTGATGAATTTATGATGGTAAAAGTAGCTAAAAGTTTCGTGGTAAAGGGCTGGAATTCAATGAATAAGGGGCGTGAAAACGAGGAAGCTTGGTCAGCGCTTGCGTGTCGAGCTTATCCACAGTTAACCGCAGTTAGTTACTCGGGGTTAAAAACACAGCAGAGTGGGGGTGAAAAGCTGAGATAGTCTTGGCGCAGAGGCTGAGAAGGAGATACAAGTTACTTAAATGCCAAGTAAGAAGATTTGGGGTCTCTAGGAGTCGTTTGTAGAATACTAGTTAGAAATTCGGTTCGGGTAACTTTTACTGTGTGGTAAAATAATTAATGGCTAAGATTTATTCTTAAAGAAATAAATCATGAATGAATGGATAATATTAATCTTGGGACACAATTATTTTTACCACTAGTTTCGAAGTTTTCGATTACAAGAGGTTTTTTCGGCGCACGCAAAACCGTCACTAAAAGTGAATTTCCGGCTCAAAAAGTCTCTAGTGAGGAAAATAAACCAATGGTAAGCTAATATTTATTATTTACTAGTCAAAATTGACTTAGGGGAATTAATTACCCTCATAAAGTCAATTTTGACCATATTAATGGCCTTTTTTTTAAAATTTTTAATTTTTTTTCTTTTTCTTTCTTTTCTCTTTTTTTCTTGAATTTTCGTTTTTTTACCATTGGGCCAGCCTCACTATTTCTTATTGGGCCGGGGTTCAAAATTTTGCAAAATAAATTTTAAAATAGCTAGAAAAATATGTTTACTAAAAATCAGGTTCTTACACGTTGCGTGCAGTGATCGCGTACGCAAGCTATGCAGAACAGCTAAAATGCTGAATACTGTATAATTTTCAATTTTGCCCTCCAAACTTTCGACGTGCATAACTTTTTCGTTTTAAAACATTTTTCATCCGTTCTTCGAATGGCATAAACTTCACGAATCCAATTTTTATGTGAAATAGGTTTGAAACAACTTGGGAGTCCGAAAGTCAAGTTATGGCTTGCCGAAGTTCAGCCAAAAATCTATTTTTACACAAAATTCTCAAACCTCAATTTTCATTAAAACCCAAACTCAAATCCAACCTCTTATACATATATTCAGCCTAGCAACATATCATAGCATACCAACACAGCACTAAAATTTCCACATCATACCACATTCAATCATACTTCAATATTACACAATTTCACACCTAAATTTCTCATTTTAATCAACAAGATTATCAACAATCTATCTTACTTGCATAATTCAATATCATCAACTAGTAAATCATTATTATCCAATCACCATTTAGCATCCTATTTCTACCATAACAATGATCTCCAACACGTGCTCAAACCATATAATCAATCATTATCACAAATACTCAACATACAACATACTTAATCATTCCAACCTATCCTATGGTCATCTAACCTAAGTTTTCACAAGACATTATATATTAAATATGAGAAACCTAAACCATACGTTGGCCCTTTTCCTCGTATATCCCAAGACAACACAATTAAGCAAACTCACGAGCCTCCAACACTAATATTCAGCAACCAATACCAAATCCTAGCCTTCACTTTCCATAAATAAGCTCCACTTCACATATATACACACCTATATCATATCATAGCACCCATACATACACACTTAATACCAAAATTACAATTAACTAAGGAATTTACTAGGGTTGAGGATCCTTACCTGGTATGTGCCTCAATTAAGCTAAAACTCACTAATTCCTCAAGTCAATTTGATCCTAAAACATCAAATTAACCAAGAATCTCAACACCCAAAACTACCAAATTTTCAAATTGGAGAAGAGAAAATAGAAGCTAAGAATGCAGTTTCCTCACCTTGCAATGTACTGAGCTTTGTAGAGCTCGTCACTGCGGACGCGTGGCCGCAAACGGTGCGGTGATCGAAGCTCGGAGTGAAAAGTTATGGGAGTTAGAATCAAAACCAAGGGTTAGGGCTCTTCTTCCCTTGCTCTCCCTCTAGGAACGTGTTTCCTTGGTTTGGGGAAGAAATGAGCTTCAGCTCATTATGTTAAGGAAAAGTGGGTTGGCCCTTGGGCCCATTTTGGGTCCAGTTCGACCGGTTTGGCCTGTTTGGTCCAATCTTGGGCTAGATTCTTTAAAATTAGTGTCAAAATTCTTGTTTTAATTAGCTCTATCTTATTTTACTATAAAATTTATATTTCTAATTCCTTTTATTAAAAATTAATTTATTGATTAATTATTTGCTAATTTTACGGGGTTTACATGAATGTTAAAGAATCATACACTTTATTCGGAGTCCCGTCATAACTACCTTACGCTCCGCACACATAATGTAACTAATTTTTTGTTTTAGCAGATAGTGAACACCATTGTGTGGCTTGCCTCACTCAGAGCACATCGAACCAAATCGGTGCGTGACTGATTTTTGCCTTCCTCATTTGCGAACCACATCCTGCACCTGAAGCAGGTTGAGGCAATCCTTCAGACTTATCTCGGCCGGTGGATGCCAGAAACAAATGAATTGGAGCATGTAAGGACCAATAATTTTGAGATATGTAAGCAGAAGTTAATGGCTATTTTTTTACTGCTATGATGATTATGTAAAGTAACTTCACTTTATACTACACAAGTGTTTGTCCTGATGTTAGAACCTTCTCATAGCTGGTACATGATGGTCCTTGATGTTAAAAAATGTAAGGTATTAGCGCTTGACATTTGCAGGACTACTGAGAAATGGCTATAAGAGAGCGAAATATGAGGAATATAGTGAGTTATTGTTGTATTCCTGGAAAACAAATGTTTTGCTGCAATGCATGCCATTACTATTGGTAGCTGACATGGTCATTTTGGTTTTCATATGTATGTCTCCTTTTTCCAGCTTGTCGTGCTTGGCCAGATATTTAGACTTGATAGGAACTTGCCAAGTTTCAATGTGATCTCTCCTGATCTAACTACTTGGGGAGCCATAAAATACCCACCTACAATTAAAACCGTCTAGACAGGTACGAATACTTTCTTCCCCAAAAGCCCGCAATTTTAACATCATTTTCACTTTACTTTGCTGGCCACAGCCAGAGATTTGCTTCTGAAACCTTTTCTCTTTCACTTTTAGAGATGATGATACTCCAATTTGGTGCCTCTATTGGCTACAACATGATGGCAACTTCAACCCTGCACCACTTCTGAAGAAGGTAAATTTCATGATCTTTCTAACTTTCATCAGCTTGATAACATTTAACATGTTGACCCATCAACTTCCACCAACAACCCTAACACCAACACTCCCTTTTTGAGTGTTCAGATTAACGAAGACAAATTCAGAATGAAGACTGCAACAAACATTATCAATTCAGAAACCAATCAGAACAAGCTAGAAGTCAAAGTCAATAGTGAAATGGCATGGTGCGAACTTCTTCGCACTGTTGCCTAGCTTGCGCCCTCCCAACTTATGTCACTGTCTTTTTTGCATGGCATAAATCTTTATTTTCTCGGATGCCATGACAACTTATGTCAAGTTTCTTTTCCTTTGTTTTGTTAAGCATGTATGTGTTATCCTCGGCTCCTTGGGTCCAAGACACTTGAAGTGGCTCTGATGCCACATGTGTCTTTTCATCTGTATGACTTCTTAGCATAGTTAGGAATAAGTTTGATTGATGCTGTTGTGTTTTGTGGAGAAGCGTGGTCCCGCTTGTGAGCAGGAGCACACAATCCACATTCACCTTTTGTATGGATTATGTCAATATGAATGAATGCAAGCAGTGGTCTCTAAAGTTAGTCTGTCTTTCTTACATTGTAAGCACACCTGTGCATGGCTTACTTAACTAATGATACGCAAGTAACATGTACTCCTGTGCTAAGGCTATTTAATTTACCAAGATCTTTTGCCACTTTTCGTTGTAATTTGTTGACCCAACCATGTTGAACCCCACCATGTGCTGAAATTGTATGGATTAAATGAAAACCAACCAACATGTAGGTATTTTTTCTTTCGCACAAACTAGCTTCATCTTTTTCCTTTTTCAGTAATAGACATAGTAAAACTAAAGAATAAGTCACACATAAAATGTGTAGGTAGAAAGTAAATAAAGTTAAAAACTTACAACTTGGCAATAATTAGAATTTCATTAGTTATTGCAATAGAATTCTTGTAATAAAAATTCAAATTCTAATTTAACATTAAGAATTCTATTTTCACTTTCAAGTAAGTGTTAAAAGTAGTTTTTATAAGTAGCTGTACATCGGTAATGTTATATAAATTTAAAACATGAATGCATAGGAAGCACATGATTTAACTTGTAAGTAGGTGAAAAGTAATAATTTCTAGAAGAAATTTAGAGTACGACTTGATCTGAAATTTTTGTTTACACATGTATATAAATCATAATGAATTATCCGATCAAGTGAAAAAGGTGAGCATAATTTAATATGAATTTAATCATGGTAACAAGGAAAAACAATTGTTGCGTTGTGCCAAATTTCATATTTAGAGCATGAGTTTGGATGATCAACTGAAGTTCAGCATTAATACCTCCAATTAGGTGTGAGTATGGGATTAAGTTCAGTAAATTAATGATTTAGTTCCTATTTACAAAATAAATTTGATATAAAATCAACTCCTCGGCCACATGTAAGTAGGTTTCATCTAATACCATCAATTCAGTATAGAGTATGAATTCATGTACCATCATTTGTGAACCTAAAAGTTTTATTCGTTCTTTAGACGATAAGTAGAACATAATTTATCATCAGTATCTTGATTTTATCTCTAACAAGGTATTAATATCAAGTTCATAGCATTAAGTGACATGGTTTTTACTCCTGCATCCAAAAATATCACCAATTTTATTTTCACGACATTAAATTTGAGACCTGAATTGGATTTAATTATATGTATTAACGTCGTTAAAAGGGCCACTTAAAAAAATTTCATCATTCAACCACAAACATTATACATACTACTACCTTAATTTTCAGAAAATTAAATCAGAAATTTCAAAGGATTCAAAATAGCCACCATACATGACCATACACTCTCCAAGTACCCTCTAACAGAGTCCATATGTATAACAACTTGGAATTCTTGAAGCACATTTTCACGGTGCGGAAAAATGCCAAAATAGCAAGCAAACAACACCAAAATAAAAACATCATCACATAGTAACAGTCCATAACATGATTCATAACTTATTCGGGTTCAAATTAACGTCACAATCCTTAGTATCATCTACTCATGAAGAATAATACATCCCTCCCAATTCACTTATCACGGTAACTACTCTCTACCTGTACAAGCCTTTGACCAAAGAAAACATACACATTACAAGTGGCTTGTAAACATTGAAATTGTTCGAAATCAGAGCGACCTGGGAAAGGTCTCCAGAAGCTTGCATGTCCTTTTTCGTGACCTTGTCTGCTCCGCTGAACCTTCTGCCTACAACATTAACAACAACAATATCTTTACATAGACACACGACATTGATCTTTCAACTAACCCACATCATAATGTAAACTGACTCACTACCCAAACACAGATCATATTATTGCTAACAATATTTATTGCCAAAATGGAGACAACACATTCCAAAAGTTGCAACTCAATTTAAGTCGCTATTGCTAACCATAGCATAATACAATTAAATGCTCTTACCCAAACTGATTGGCCACTGGTGCCTGCTGTTAGGATTTGGTTGAATTAGTCCCACATTGCTTAGGATAGCAAATGGAGTGGGTGGCCTAGGCTATAAATATGAGGCTAAGTTCTCCATTTGTTTTTGCACCAGTCAGAAACACTTTAAGCTTGTATCTGATTTTTCTTTTCTTCTGTACTCTTTGATTAGAGAGTGTTGTGAGGTGTAGTTAGATATTTGCTTTGAGAGAGTGTGGGTGTACTGGGGTGCCGGTGTTAGAGAGAAAGAAGTCTATGTGTTGTAACAATTTTCACATAGTGATATTCTCTGGTTGTCATTTGACAACGGCCGTGGTTTTTTCTCCGGTAATTGGAATTTTCACGTTAAATTCTTGTGTTGTGATTGTGTCTATTTTATTTCTCTGTCAAAGGTGTTTTCTCAAGGGGGAATGGTGTCTTATTCCCAACAAGTGGTATCAAAGCTTCGGTTTGGTGGGATTTATTCTTAGTATGCTCTGTGGTTGCAGCCTAGTCTGACCTTCCACATCAGAAAAGAATTTTGTCCTGTGGCTTGAGGTTGATCTTTGGTTGCTGTTGTTGTTGCTGGAAGGCAGTGTGACATTGTGAGAGTGCAGTTTGGAAAGGTTCTGGCTAAGGAAAGACCTGGTATTTAAGTGTGTCCATTGTGACCCACTTCTCTTTCCTGGGGGACCCTTCCTAGTGCACGGTCTACAGTTGAGTTATACTATTCCAGTATACAGTTGCAACAATGTCAGGATATTCAAGTGCTGTGAAGCTTGAAATAGAGAAATTTGATGGAAGAATCAATTTTGGCTTATGGGGTGCTGGTGTTAGAGAGAAAGAAGTCTATGTGTTGTAACAATTTTCACATAGTGATATTCTCTGGTTGTCATTTGACAACGGCCGTGGTTTTTTCTCCGGTAATTGGAGTTTCCACGTTAAATTCTTGTGTTGTGATTGTGTCTATTTTATTTCTCTGTCAAAGGTGTTTTCTCAAGGGGGAATGGTGTCTTATTCCCAACACCTGCCTCTGCATGAAGTCTATCGCCAATTATCCCTGATGCAGCCACACCTGGGCACCTAGTCCTTTGATGGCCCAATCGACCACAACTGTTGCATTTCCATCTCTTCCTACCAGTTGATGGGGATGCTTGGTTGCCACGTCCAGTCCCTTTGGTTCTCGCACAAACCGGATCCTTCACGCCTCCTCCCTGCGCTTCATTTTAAATGGGGTTGTCCCCTCGAAGTCCATACTTCATTTCCAAAGACGTGTCGTTCACAACCTTTTGCAAAATCGATTTGAAGTCCTCGTCGCTCATGCAGGCAACCTTTTCAAGCCTCTTGCATAACTATGAGAATGCACCGAATCTAGTACGGTAAATTGTCAACGATTTCTCGGACAGACACGGGCATGTCTCTCGCTTCATATCAATATTTGCTATTTTCGACCACCGTCGCAGCACAAGGCTATCGGGAATAACCACAACATCAAGTTGCACAAGAACAACTAGTATATGTACACATGGGAGTCCGAACGACTCCATTCTCAAACAGGAGCACATGAAGGTGTTCGTTGCATTCTCGTGCTTAACCTGCCATGCCATTTCTGGTTTGTGAAACTTCTGGATGTTGAACATCTGGCCACCTTCTATCTCGACACAATCATTTATCCTCACCCGCACACACCGTTTTAGCGACTCACGATATCTCCAAAACATCTCGTGCATGAATCGCGTGGCACCAGACTTCTTTAACTCTATGAACTGAGTTTGCAACACCGGAGTCCCGTAGCACGATTGAAATTCCAACTTATCCTCATTGTCTTTAAGAAAATTCACACACCTCTGGAAGTTTGTCACAAATTCAATCACCCCAAACCTGCTTTCGACAAACTATCCCAGAGACTCGCACCGACAAGTTGTTCTAATCCCCGTAAAGAATCTTCCACTAATATAAGCAGTTTTCCATGAATACTTCTTCCTATACAACTCATGCACCCATTCAACCTCCCTCATGCCACACTCATCAAGCATTGCCCCCCACACCACCTCAAATTCATCTATCTCGATGTCTACCACTATGAAATGTTTAAAAAGTTGTATGAATCGTGGGTTAAAAATTTTTGACGTCGCATACCGAAAAAGATGCCACGCGCACAATCGGTGATGAGCAGCAGGGAAAATCCTTTGAATATCTATGCGCATTGCTGGATCGCCATTGGAGATTACCAACTTTGGTGCTACACCCCCATGCACTCCAAAAATTGTTCAAGCACCTATACATAAGATTCTTGTGACTCACAAGACACCAAAGCCGTGCCAAATATGCACGTCTGGTTGTGATGGTTAACCCCGGAAAAAACCACTACGGGTAGATTATATTTGTTCAGTCTATAGGTCACATTGAGTGCCAGCACGTCACCAAATACCCCATAATTATACTGACTGCGCCCATCACTCCAAAACAGGTTGCACAAGTGTTATCCAGGACCCAATCTATGCCTCCAAAACATTTTTCCATCAACACAACCAACACCTTCTAGGAACCGAATTACTGCATTCACATCTCCATCCTACAATGCTCTTTGCCTCCTCACCTCGTTATACATATCTTGCTTTGTAAACGTGATCATGTTGAAGCCAGCAAGCTGGGCTACAAACGATTCATAGATTTTAGGAATGCTAATTCCTATATCCCGCATGCTTGTTAGATGAGCAATATCAACCTCTGAAATTTTCTTGTGTGATCTCAAGAAATCCACAAACTTCCCCAAAACAAGCTCGTGATTGTACTCATCGACAAATTGTGAGACATGCCACTTTCTGCTACCATCTTTCCTCTTAATTCTCATCACACCCACGCAACCACAACGAGTTATTACTTTATGTTCCTTCTTTCTATCAGTCTTCTCCAACCATTTCTTCTCTTTGAACCCCTCTCTATTGCAGACCCCTTAATGCGGCTAACAATCTCTCTGACAATATTTATTACCTTCTTTCCTTGTCTTGTTGCAAATCCCTTAATGCGGCTATAGATATTATAGAAACCGATTGCTTCCTCGGGCGTGTTAAATTCCATTAGAAGAACGTCTTCTGATCTAAGCCCACCCATATCTATATATCCATGCGATCCCCCACCCTCGCACTCCAAATTCCTACCCTCATCTTCAGCCTCATTGCCTAGGTCAAACAATACTTCCTGCAAAAAAATCAACAAAACCATGACGGCAAAATCATATATACCTTACAAACTTGGGAAAGTATTTGACGGAGCTCTTGTAGAAAGGTCCATCAAATAAAGTTGACTAAAATATTTGTATGTTGGGAACAAAACTCTCAAGAATTGATTAACGACTCTTTCTATTTCATTGTTGCAATTCTCACCATACTTTATTTTATCCACACACTCCACAGGTTGCAAATGTGACTCAACTTTATTCATCTATGAATATTAATTTAGTTAAATTGTTAAATTGTTCACAATACAAAGGTAATGAGAGGTACATTTATATATTAATATTATCAATTATTTCATATTTATTGTCATTCTTTATACATATCTTTGATGTAGGATATAGATAAAAAATTTATAATTAATAGTATACGTGTTTCTCCTTTAAGGTTAGGGTTCTACGGATTGGCAAATGAAACATTAGTTGGTACAATTCATATTTAACTGAATAAGAATATTTGTACGCTTCGGTGAAAGTTTTATTTAATTTAAAACAAATGCCAACTATTATATTGTAAAATGTAACAAGTTATTTAATTTTCATAACGTGTATAATAGTTAACATTTAGTTTATATTCGTAACATTGTTGTCAAACTCTCGAGTTAACTCGTAAACTCGTACGAGTTTACGAATTTAGGTAGTGAAATCGAGTTAACTCGAACACAAACTCGTTTTTGAGTAAACTCGGGTAGACTCGCATAAACTCGGTCAAACTCGCGAGTTTGAGAGCGAGTTAGCGAGTTTGCGTTAGGTGCCCATTTTGGCCAAAAATGACGTCATTTTGGCATTCTGGCCCAAAAAAAAACGAAAAAATGCTACCCACTTATCCTAAATCCCTAATTGGCTCAGTGACTCCCTCTTACCTCACTCTTTGATGTTCTCCCTCTCTCCCGCACTCATTGTTCTGACTTCACTCATTTGCCTTCATCGCCGTTCTTCGCCGGCTGGCACTCTTGCTCCTTTGTCTACTCAGCTTCGCGCACAACCCCGCGTCTTACTCTCTGCTCTGCTTCTCGCCTTCTCCTTATCTTGCTCTCTATTCTCTTTTATGCACGTCGAGCCTCTGCCGTGTCTACCGTGCTGTCGTTGAGCCTCTACCGTCGCGCAGAGTTGTATACGTTCGTCGAGCCTTTGCTACTTCTATTGATCTGCTCTGCTTTGCTGCCACCGTTCACCGTTTCTCTACCTCCACTGCTACACAACCTTGCCGCTTCTCTTCCTGCATGACCGCGCCACTTCACTACCTTCATTCAGGTATGTTTTTTTAAAAAGATTTCATAGTTGTTACTTGAGTTTATTATTGACTTCCTGAATTTTCTAGTTGTTACTTATTACTAATTTTAATTTTTTAGTTGTTCTGGTCTCTGGAATTGTATAAATTATGAATGTTTGAATTTTAATCATTGTTAATTCATTCTTTTGAATATCTAAATTCTGATCATTGAAAGCTATTGCAGTTACAAATTTAGTAAATTACAGTGTTATTGTGTGTCTATGTTAGTATATGATATGGTTCAATGTTCATAGTTGATTATTTGATTTAGGAGAAGAATTTTTATTTAGGGACAAACTTACTAATTTGATTATTTATTATTGTTGATTTAGGGATAAAATATTTGAAACTGTTGGTTTAAGGACAAAATGGTGAAGATGAGGATATTGATACCATGGAAGATGAAGATATTGAAGGATTTCAGTTCGACTTTTAGTTTATTAGGCCATTTACTTGTTATTTTGTTGTTTTCTTATATATATATATATATATATATTAAAAAAATTCATAACAGGTAAACTCGTACGAGTCTATGAGTCGAGTTTAGGTCAGCTCCACGAGTTTACTTAGACTCGCGAGTTTGACAACCTTGATTTGTAATGTATAGAATAATTAATATCCACTTAGGAAGTTATTTCAATTTCCAATACTATACCAATCTTACTTTATTTTATGCAGATCCCAAATTATTAATTTATATTTTTATTATGTCTCTTAATTGCTTTACACACTGGTATTATTTAGGTGTAATTATTTTGTTGGTTCTTATAGTTTTGCCAAATTTTTAATTAAGTCCCTATACTTTTTTTTAATTGAGTCTTTGCACCAAATTGTTTTTTAATTGGGTTCCTAATTTTTTTTCTTTTATTTAGGTTCTTGCACTAATTTTTTTTTTACTTGAGTCCCTATACAATTAAACTAATTATTGTCAAGGAGGACCTAATTGAAAAAAAAAATTTGGTACAAGGACCAAATTAAGAGAAAAAAAAGTATATAAATCTAATTGAAAATTTTACAAAAGTATAAGGATCAACAGAATAATTAAACCTATTTTTTATTATTATTACTCTCCATATATGTATCTACCATTATCATTCAGATTTTTTTTCTTAAATTATCAAAATTTAATGCTAGTAATCCTTAAATACAATATCAAAATATATTATTTTTCTCTAGCATAAACAAAAATGTACTATTGTAAGTTTTCAGCTAACAATTACAAATTTAACTTGCAATCTTTTTTTTTGGTGACTATTTAACTTGCAATCTAACATAGTGTAAGAACATTATAGTTTATTATTTTATTATATTATCTTTGTACCACATAATATAACATAAAGTAGAATTCTATATTTTACCACATCTTTAACATTATGTATCAATCTAATATATGTTAATTTATATGTTTATCGGGTTACCAAGTTATTTAAAAAATTAATTAATAAATATTCTTATCTTACTACATCTTTAACATTATATGTCAATCTAATAATTAGTAAAAAAAATACTACTAACTAACATAGAATTGATTAGAAATTCAAAAAAGAATTAGCAAAATATCTATGAGAATTTTTTACTCTACCATTAGTAGGTATAAATAATCTTGTGTCTTATATATGCCAATCAAATGATCAGTACCATATGCCAAATGAATAATATTAAATTAATAAATTTTTTGAATTATAATTTTTTATTTTAATTTAATTATAAACAAATTTGCATGTACTTAACTGTCAGTACTCTACAAAAGCAAAACAACAACATTCATAAAAAATTATTTATCAACACTGATTACACACTTCCTTGTATCCTAATTATTCTTTTCCTCCTCTCATACACGGCGCCAACAACTAACCTTTGTCATTGTCACTATCTAGTTCAGGAAATCACAAAAACTCATCCAAATAGTTGTGCCATATAAAATTGGGAAGACAAGTAAGAAAAATTGAAAAATGGTTAAAAATAATGAAAGCGTAGGATTATTGGACTAAAGAATTCAAGAAGAGGTTAAAGGTTTCTATAAGGGTTAAGTACAATTTTGGTCTCTAAGGTATAGGTCAAAAAAAATTTTCATCCCTAACCTTTTTTTGCATACAAAATCGTCCCTAAGGTTCAGCTAAACTTTTAAACCGTCCTTTGGAGTAAAATACCTTTCTCCTTCTTCACCAAAATAATCAGTTTTCATTCTTCTTTCTCTTCTCTGTCACACAACAGCATCTCATCTTCTTTTTCTTCTTTGTCGTCACAGAATCAAGAACAACAGCAATGAAGTAGAAATAAAGAAAGAAAAGAACAACAACAATTCATTAGAAGAGAAGAAAAAAAGAGCAACCATCACCATCTCTCTCAACTCTGGAGAACAACAACAAAGAAAGAAACTTTCAATACCATTTACTCTCAGCATTCTCATTTTCTTTCTCTATTTTCCTTCCCTATTCAGAATCAGAAGAAACAGAAGCAGAACAACAATAAAATCAAAATAAAATCAGAATCAACAACAACAATAGAATCAGAATTAATGTAATTAATAATAGAGTAAAGTATCATTTATGTCCCCAACATTTGGAGTAAGTCTCAAACCTATCCCTAACGTTTTAAATGTCCTATTTGTGTCATAGACGTTTCTAAATCGAATCAATGTTGTCCTACCGTCCAAATGACTAACATTTGGTTAACGGCGTTACACACGTGGACATTAAGTGAGTAAGCCCAAAGGTTGAGATACACACGTCTGCCTCTTTGCGCCCAATATATCGTTCATTATAGCAAATACGAAACGTCGAAGAATCAGAGCACCTCTACCCAACGTTTTTGATTCCAGTTCTCGTTACCATACACGTTTTTTCTCTTCATCGAGGCTGATCGTAGGGAGGGGCTGGAAGGTAGTTGGCGGATCGTTCTTGGGAGTTTTGCATGAAAGCTTACACCTTTGTTGTGGTGACAGAGTTTGATCGTGCGACGAGGTATGTAGTTGAAAAAAATTTTGTTTTTTGGGGTTTTATTGAGTAGTTCCACGAAGAAAAGATGGCCGGCAATGTATGAGATTGCGTGCATTTTTAGGGTTTAGTTGGTTTTTTGTATTCTCAGCAAAATGTTCGTTGCTTATGTTAGTTAGGGCATGAATTTACGTTTTTTGGTGATTGAATGTGTGCCTGCGATTATGTTGTTTTGTTATGTTTGCCTGTTGTAACAGGGTCTGTTGGTTAGGATGAGTTATTTTAGTGTCAAAGTTTACCACCAAGGTAGCTTTGGACTTCAACGAGGGTAATTGAAGTATTTGGGTGGGGAGACAACTGTCATAGACTACTGCAATGAAGATGAATGGAGCCTGATTGAGGTTTATGACATAGTGAGCAGACAAAGGTATTTGAAGAAAGATATTGCTGCAATGTGGTACAAATCACAGGATCAGAATACAGAAGAAGGCTTAAGGATGCTGCGAACTGATAAAGATGCAATGAATATGGCTAACATTGGGGTTAGGGAGGATATGGTGGAGCTGTTTGTAGTTCACAAAACAAGTGATATCTATGAGGTGGTTGAAGATGTACACTTGTTAGGGAGTACTGAAAGTAACATGCAAGTGAAGGGTGGTGGATCTGATGGGCAGGGCCCAATGGTTACAAGTGAGGCCCAAACAGTTGGACAGGTGGAGAAAAATTCTGGACCAAATGTGGAGGAAGAAATTCTGGGTAACAAAGATGAATCAGATGAGGAAGGAGAGGGTAGTGATGGCAGTGAGGACGAGGACTATGAACCCAAGGGTGGTGAATATGATAGTTGTGATTCATGGAGTTCTGATTCGAGAAATGGTGATGGTTCAGAAGATAGTGCTGCCGAAGTTGTGTTTGGTGACAGTGATGATGATAAGGAATGGGCAGAGGGCTTAGTAGATGTCAACATCAGGGTAGGGGATAGATTCGAGGCTGCATCAACTGAAACCCAAACAGATGCAGCAAAAGCTAGTGGGAGTGCCAAAGGTAAGGAGAAGGTTGTTGCAGGTTTAGGTGATGAGAAAGAAGGATATGATTCTGAAGAATTCCTAGATATGCCTATTACTGATGATGATGAGAATGGAAATAGTGTTGCCAAGAAGTATCCATTGCACAAGCAGCTAAAGGATATGAGTGAGTACAAGTGGGAGGTTGGAACTCTTTATGTCTCAAGAGAAGAGTTCAAGGATTGTGCCACTGCCTATGCTGTACACACTGGGAGGGATTTAAGGTTTGATAAGGTTGATCTTCGGAGAGTGAAGGTCACTTGTGTGGAGGGTTGTAACTGATTTGCATACTGTGGGAAGATTAAGAATGAGCAAACATGGCAATTAACCAGTTGCCATAACAAGCATAGCTGTTCTAGAGAGTTGAAAATTGGAATTATGCATGCAAACTGGTTGAGCAAGGTGTTTCTAAAAACGATCGCTGAGAATCCAAAAATAAAGCTCTCCACACTAATGAAGAAAGCATACAGCAAGTGGAATGTAGAGCTAACTAAGTCTAAAGCTGCCCGGGTTAAGCAGTTTGCACTTGATGAGTTACAAGGAACGTACATAGAGCAGTATTGGAGACTCTATGACTATTGTCATGAATTGCTGAGGTCTAACCCGGGTTCTACAGTTAAGTTGCAAGTGGAGAGACCACCTGAGTTTGCTTCTGAGAGACCAAAACCGGGTGTGGATTTAAGGCCAAAGTTCCAAAGACTTTATGTGTGCCTTGATGCATGCAAGAAGAGTTTTATGGTTTGCAGACCAATAATTTGCCTTGATGAGTGCTTCATCAAGACACCATATGAAGGTCAACTTCTCACGGCTATTGGCTGGGACCCGAACGACCAGATACTGCCGATAGCCTACGCAGTGGTTGAAGCAGAGACTAAGGACACATGGACTTGGTTTCTCACCAATCTGTGTGATGACTTTGGTAGTGACAAGATAAGGAGATGCACCTTCATTTCTAACCAACAAAAGGTACTTATTTCTCTACTCACTTCATTCATAGTGTTAGTTTTAGTGTTAGACTTGCTGATAGCTACGTTATTGATCCTAGTTTAGTGTTAGAGTTGTTGCCTATAGTGAACCTAGTGATTGAAATGTATGACTTGTAGTATGAATTGTGCATGTCCATACTACAAGTAAAACTGATTAATTGTGATAATAGATTCTGTGATTAATTGAAATGTATGTACTTGGTTAATTGTCATTATCACATATCATGCTGATTTAATTACTACTTCAAGTAAAACTGATTTACTATGGATTTAGGGCTTAGTTCCAACCTTTGATGAGCTCATTCCCAGAGTAGATCATAGATTCTGTGTTAGACATCTTTATAGCAATTTCAGGAAGAGATTCCCAGGGCTGCAACTAAAACTGATGATGTGGAATGCTGCAAAAGCCACTTATTTACAAGAGTAGGAGAGAAACATGGCTGAAATCCAAAAGGTTGATAATGGAGCCTACAACCACCTTATGGAGATACCAACCAAATATTGGTGCCGGCATAAGTTTGGGACTTGGTCTAAGTGTGATACCTTGGTTAACAACATGTGTGAAGTATTTAACTCTGTGATTGTGGACGCCCGGGAGAAGCCTATAGTCAGTATGCTTGAAGACATCAGAGTATACATAATGAGGCGTTGGGCTGATAATAGGGATCGGATAATTGAATACCAAAGAGAGGTGTTGCCCCGTATCAGGACTAAGGTTGAAAAACATGAAATTCCTACCAATGATTTACATAAGTATCTCTATCCCTATTTTATTATATTAAATTCGAAAACACCATTATCACTTTATATCTGCCTGACTGAGATTTACAAGGTGACCATAGCTTGCTTCATACCAACAATCTCCGTGGGATTCGACTCTTACTCACGTAAGGTATTACTTGGACGACCCAGTGCACTTGCTGGTTAGTTGTATCGAAGTTGTGACAGACAATAAAACTAGATCAGAGCACTAGGCCTTTGAAGCCATGGATATGTATCACAATTTCGTGCACCAAGTTTTTGGCGCCGTTGCCGGGGATTGTTCGAGTTTGGACAACTGACGGTTCATCTTGTTGCTCAGATTGGGTAATTTTCTTTTCGTTTTGTTTTCAAAAATCTCTCAAAAATATTTTCAAAAATCTCTCATCTGTTTTCGAAAAAAAATAAAAATGTTTTCAAAAATATATTTTTCTTCAAAATTTTTGAGAATGAATTCTAGTGTCTCATATAACATGTTTTAGCTTGGCTGGCTATTAAGCCATGTCTAATTCCCAGGATTTTGATTGAGGACTATGAATTCATTGCTTCCTTTTTCCCAAATATTTTCGAAAAAATTAAAAGAAAATACAAAAAAAAAAAATTAGAAAATCATAAAAATCAAAAATATTTTTCTGTTTCTTGTTTGAGTCATGTGTCATGTTATAAGTTTGGTGTCAATTGCATATGCATCTTGCAATATTTTCGAAAAATCATGCATTTATAGTGTTCTTCATGATCTTCAAGTTGTTCTTGGTAAGTCCTCTTGTTTGATCTTGATGATTTTTTGTTTTGTGTCTTTTCATGTTTATCATATGCATTCTTGAATTCTTAGTGCGTAAGCATTAAAGAATTCTAAGTTTGGTGTCTTGCATGTTTTCTTTGCATTAAAAGTTTTTCAAAATTGTGTCTATGATGTTCATCTTGGCATTCAAAGTGTTCTTGGTGTTCATCTTGACATTCATAGCATTCTTACATGCATCACATGTTTTGATCTAAAAATTTCATGCATTGCATATTTTTCATGTTTTTCATAAAAATTTCAAAAATAAAAAAAAAAATATCTTTCCCTTTTTCTCTCATCAAATTTGTGCACTTGCTGGTTAGTTGTATCGAAGTTGTGACAGACAATAAAACTAGATCAGAGCACTAGGCCTTTGAAGCCATGGATATGTATCACAATTTCGTGCACCACTGATGCAAGTGGTAAGTGGGTGAGCATCTATGCTGGTCGTGACAAATATGAGGTAACTAGCATCCATGGAGGCAAAGAGAAGTTCGTGGTTGACTTGAAGAATCACGAGTGTTCGTGCAGGAAGTTTCAGTTGTCCGGAATCCCCTGTGCCCATGCCATGACCTGCATTAGGAAGATGTGCTTCAATGTGGACAACTTTGTTGCAAACTGTTACAAGAAAGAAACTTACTCTGAGTGCTACCAACATGTGGTGTATCCAGTAAATGGCCCCAACCTGTGGGTGAAGACACAATTTGATGACGTTTTGCCACCAGTCTATAGAAAACCCATTGGAAGGCCTAAACTGAAACGGATGGCTAAAACTCACCCCAAAGTTAACGCAACCCCAGAACCTCCGCCCGGGATTTTCTACCGTTGATGAGGTGGCGAGCACAGGCCGTTCCCCACAGTAGCAAATTGTCCTCCTTCGACGTGCCTGGTTTCTATTTCGTGTCGCATGCTTGCTGCCGTATGTCACTTCAGATTGGCTTACATCAGCCTCCATCCTTTTTCAACCAGAGAAGTCGAGCTTCGCAGAAGGTGCAGCATCAAAGAAGAGAGAAGATTTGTAGAATTAGGGTTTCGAAGAGGACCATTCTTTGCTGTTTATCTGTTTCTTTTTTCTTTTATTTTTAATTCAATAACGGTCACATAAAAATGCCCTGCCACTGTGTACAGTAATGTCCATGTATGCAACACCGTTAACCAAATGTTAGTCATTTGGACGGTAGGACAACATTGATTCGATTTAGAAACGTTTGGGACACAAATAGGACGTTTAAAACGTTAGGGATAGGTTTGAAACTTACCCCAAACGTTAGGGACATAAATGATACTTTACTCTTAATAAAATCAATAAATCAACAATGTAATTAACCAAAGAAGTAGAAGCAGAAGAATCAATAATGTAATTAACAAAATCAACAAATTAGAAGCAAAATTAGAACTCTAGGGAGGAACAACGGTGACTGTCGAGGAGCAGCGGCGGGCGATGTAAGAACCGGAGTTTTCACGTAAAACCGTTTTAATAAAATAATTTTAGTGCCTGGAATAAATTCAAATCTAGAAGTTTTAAATTGAAAATATAAAGGTGAAATTTGGTTTCAATAAATTTTTCTGAGCCAGAAAATGTATTTTCTGCGAAAAACCGAGAAAAATCACAAACCGACAGCTGAACTGGTCGAACCGGTTCAAAACTATCCGGTACTGTGTTTTGAGAAAAATAAGATTTTGAAAAAAAAATTTGATTTATTGTTTTAAAAAGGCAAAGATGAATTGGAATTGAAAACCGGGCACTAATCTTAAAGGTTTTGGCCCAAAATGGGCCAAACGGATTAAAATCGTTAACGGGTTAGACCGGACCTAAGTTGGGTCCAAGTCCAACATATAAAAGGAAGTTATGAGGCCATTCGGCCTCATTTTTCAGAAAAAAAAGAGAGAGGGACGGTGAGAAGAGAGAAGAGAAGGGAGTTGGGGTTTTACTCTTCACCCTCACCTTCATTTGCTTGTAACTTGAGCTATGGACCTCCGATTGACGAGCCTTTTGTGGCCACGCGAAGCTCTTGACGAGCTCTTCCTTTCTATCTAAAGAAATCTAGTAAGAGCTTGCAACCCAAACACCAGTTTCCTTCCCTAACTTTCTGCGCATTTTTTGGTGTGGTTTTTGAGCAAGTTTTGTGGTTTTGGTTGTTTAGATGACCTCTAGTAGCGGGTAATTGTTAAAAATTGCCCCACCCCTCTTTGGACAAGGTAAGTTGCTCATAAATCCTTGCAGTGTTGTATGATGTGGTTTTCAGGTTTTGATTTTGGTGATATATGTGATGTTAGTTTGAGCTTTGGTCCTTGTTGGAGTTGGCTTGATCTTCTGGAAGCTTGTTTGGACTCAAAGTGGTGGTTGTGCATATTAGGAATCGGTCAAGGTATGGTTTCTATTTTCTTTATGTAACATGTAATGTTTCTGGACACTTAGGCTAGTTAACCCTAAGATAGGATTGGATGTTATTGGCCTATGAATAATTATTTGTGAATTGATGTATTTGTTGGTTGTATTGAATTAGTGTGGTTGATGGTGATTGTTGGGAATTATGGGTATTGATAAATATTTATGGTGATTAGTTATATTGGTGAATAATGAGGATTATGAGAATTTAAGGTAATAAGTTAATGTAAAAGGTTTGTGGTGGTTTGGAATAAAGGACATTGATGATTAAGATGTGTGATGATGTATGTTGATGATGATTTTTTGGATATTGAATCTTGTGGTTGATGTTATGTTAAGGTTGGAGGATTGTTGTTGATGTGTAATGTTGTTGAGAGTTATGGTATTATTGATAATTCATGATGAGTTGTTGAAATGGTATTAATGAATGAGGAGAATTAGGATTGTTTATGATGATTTTTGATTGTTGGAGAATAATGATTTTGATGGTGTGGGATAGTGTAAATGGGAGATTATTGAGGGTTGAGGTTGAAGAATGAGTGGTAGGAGCTTTTGTGTTGATTTGGTATTAAATTGGATTGTGAGTAGTTTGGTTTTGAAGTGAGGGTTTTGTTGAAAGTAAGTTTTTAAGGTTTTTGGTAAAAACAGATTTTTGGTGAACTTTGACGGATTATAATATGAGCCTCAATTTTCAAAATTGGTTGGGATTTGCTTTAAATTAAAGTTCATTGAAAACTCTTCAAATCGATATAAAGTTTGTACAATTTGGATTTTTGTGGAGGCAGTTATGATCATTCAAAGATTGGTGTCAAAATCTGAAATTCTACAAAGTTACAGAATTTTGTGATTTCTTGTATGTGCGCACGCACAACCGTGCATGATTTTAAACTTGTGCACATACACAGACCTGTGCGTACGCATAGGCAGGGATGGGCGTGTTGTTTGCAGCATTAGCACATCTTGTGCGCGCACACATGGTGCACGAAATTGTGATCATCAACAATGGCGCCAAAGACTTGGAGCTCTCAAACGTGAATCACACTTTGTCACAATTCTGCACAACTAACCAGCAAGTGCACTGGGTCGTCCAAGTAATACCTTACGTGAGTAAGGGTCGATCCACAGAGACTGTCGGCTTGAAGCAAGCTATGGTCATCTTGTAAATCTCAGTCAGGCAGATTCAAATGGTTATGGAGAATTGATAATTAAAAGATGGATAAAATATAAAATAAAGATAGAGATAGAGATACTTATGTAATTCATTGGTAGGAATTTCAGATAAGCGTATGAAGATGCTTTGTTCCTCCTAAACCTCTGCTTTTCTATTGCCTTCTTCCAATCATTCATACTCCTTTCCATGGCAAGTTTTATGTTGGGCATCACCGTTGTCAATGGCTACTTCATGTCCTCTCAGTGAAAATGTTCTACGCACCCACTTGGTGTGTGCTTGGGCTGAGCATTGAAGCTTCCATGTGTAGAGACTTTTCTTGGAGTTAAACGCCAGCTTTTGTGCCAGTTTGGGTGTTTAACTCCAGCTTTTGTGCCAGTTCTGGCGTTTTGACGCCAGAATTCTTAAGCTGACTTGGAATACCTGTTTGGGCCATCAAATCTCGAGCAAAGTATGGACTATTATATATTGCTGGAAAGCTCAGGATGTCTACTTTTCAACGCAATTGAAAACGCGCTAATTGAGCGTTTGTAGCTCCAGAAAATCTACTTCGAGTGCAGGGAGGTCAGAATCCAACAGCATCTGCAGTCCTTTTTCAGCCTCTGAATCAGATTTTTGCTCAGGTCCCTCAATTTCAGCCAGAAAATACCTGGAATCACAAAAAAATACACAAACTCATAGTAAAGTCCAGAAATGTGATTTTTATTTAAAAACATAATAAAAACTAACTAAAATATACTAAAAACATACTAAAAACAATGCCAAAAAGCGTATAAATTATCCGCTCATCAACACACCAATGAGAAATCGCAACCTGTGCGTACACACACCCCTGTGCGCACGCACACATTGGGAAGTTCAGTCTGTTGAGGGCGCTAGCACAGCTTGTGTGAGTGGACAGACTTGAAAATTTTCGTACCTGTGCGTATGCACACTTTAAAAATATTCCTGGGAGTGTGCACGCACACATCTGTACGTACGCACACGCCCTGTTTCTCAAATTTAAAACTTGTTTTCAACTATTTCACCTTCCCAGCAAGCTTGTAAGCTTCTGTGATACCATTTTAGGAATTTTGGACTCAATTTTGGATATTGGAACATGGGAAAGGTCCTAGGAGGTTTAATTTGGGTTTTACTTTGAAAAGTTAGCAAACGGAGGTTTAGATTTCTGGTGTAGTAAGGATGAGTTGGTTGAGAGAGGAGGAAAAGTGGTGAATATGGTGATTGCTGACGACGAATTTGAGAAACTAATGAACTAAGGAGTTCGGAATGGAACCTATGAATTGATGATGGTTGTGATGAGTATGAGTGGAAGTGTACTATGAGCAGTGGCCTCTGAGATTGAATATGTGATTATGATATGTTTTGTTATTCGTCGTAGGGGTTGTGGTAGTCTCCCGCCTACGTTCGGATGTGAGAGTTGAAGTTGGGCTTCTCCATAATTTATGTATAAGCCTTAGAATTGCCGTAACCTTTGATTAACATTTGCCTTACGACATGAGGTAAGGCTTAGGGTAATTAGGGTGTTACAGGCGAGGAGCAGCAGTGATTAGCGAGGAACAACGGCATCGGCATCGTTCCCAAATTCCATCAACGCCTCTCTCAAAACAGCGGCGAGGATGCGAAGCAGCGGCGAGGATGCGAAGCAGCAGCGAGGAGCAGAGAAGCGGCGACATGCAAGGAGGAGGATGAGTACGGCAAACTAATGAGGAGGAGGAGGAGCCGAACGGCGACACGGCGAGCTAGCGAGGAGGAGCAAAACGGCGATGCAGTGGATGTCCTCCCTCGCCGATCTACTGGCGTCGATGTCCGTCCTCTCCATCACAGGCAGCGTCGCCACCTTCCCTTCCCCCTTCTTCCTCTTCCCCCCATTTTTTTCCCCTCTCGTCATTCCCTTCTGTTTTTTCCCTTTTTATATTATTTCATAATTTTTTTACCTAGGGGTATTTTGGTCATAAATTATAAGATTTAAGTAAAAAGAATGATTTTAAAACAAAGTTAAACCTTTTGGACGATTTTGTATGCAAAAAAAGTTAGGGACGAAAAAAATTTTCGGCCTATACCTTAGGAACCAAATCGTACTCAACCCTTTCTATAACTATTACTGAAAATATAGATAAAAATGAGATAGGAGAATAAGAGTTGTTGTTAACAGTGGAATTGAAATTTTTTTATTTAGAATAACTGATAGATGTACGGGACAACCTATTTAATTTAAGGGCAACATTGTTATTATATGCAAAAATATCAATATAAATTACTGATATTATTTACAAATTAGTTATTTATAAATGTTATAGCTATTAATTTATTTTTTCAATTCCATTTTATTTGAGGCAAATTATTTCAGACACAGAAAATCTTGATGAATAAATTAACTATTTTTTTATGATTATTTAAACAGTAAATATAAATAATAATTATTTTTATTATCTTAAATAATAATTGAGTTGCGGCCTCCAGTCTCTGCGTGTAAGACTCTTGTGTAATACATGTTATTATAATTAGGACGGCAGCTATACAGTTTATTAAAAATTTTATATCACAAGATCAGATGTTTACTCACATAATGATCCATAGACCGATGATAAGCAAATCTCTCTTTGTTCTCCTTCAAGGTATGGGTGCACTTGAAGGTCTCTGCCAATACCGCATCGTGATCCAACGATATCGACTACACATGTTGCATTGAAACAATATGTTAGGATTCTTACTAATGATATGTCATAGAATTTAACTAAGTTAATAACAAAATTAGATAAGTTACATACCAGCCTGTCCTTTGTCTTTATGAATGTCGCTAAGCTGTTGGTATATTTGGGCGACCTGGCGATGTCCTGTTAGCTCTGTTTGTGAGACGCTGATGCATGAACCCTTCATTGGTCTCCCAGTGAACATACAAAGCCTTCTTGATTTCTGAGCGGAACTATGTAGTGAGGTGGTCACGCCTCTCACATACATCCTCTAGCATCTATTACAGCCACCTACCCGTTCGATGGTCGTATATCTTCTTGATGAGGGCATCATGCTCCTTGTCCCATATAAAGAGAAGTTGCACAAAAAAATTTTAAAATTAGTTAATCAAATTATATCGTATTAAACAAAATAGAAGGTATAATAAACTAGCTAATAAGGTTTGATTATATTAAGTTTTTATTGCCGACTTCTAAAACCATCGCTCTCTGGTCTCAGAGGGGATCTTCTTATAGCTCAGCCATGGATAGTCGTACATCAGCTTGATGACGTTGGTAATCTCCTGAGTACATGCGTTGTTGTTTGGCACAAACTTATTAACAATTCACAAACAAATCAATATGGCAATATAAATAAAAACTTTAGAAGCAAATAACCATAATATATAAAGATGTTTTTAGAAATTTTGACAAAGTTTCATCTATAACTTGAATGCGCCATAAACTCTCTCCGCTAACAATTAACTTAAATAGCACTAATTGTCAACAATCAATGAAAAACAGTCAAAAATCAAGAAGCAATAACCATAAATACACTAAATCCACTAAAATAGAATCAATAATCAGGATATATCAAACACTTTTAGCAGTTCAAACATACAACCCTAAATCTACTAAAACTATAATCAATAATCAAGAATCAATAATCAGGATATATCAAGCACTTTCAGCAGTTCAAACCTACAACCCTAAATCGACTAAAACTAGAATCAATAATCAGGATATATCAAACACTTTCAGCATATAAAAGACTTAAAGTAGTACTTACGCCGTTCCGACATTAGGCCAGATCATCAACTGTACGATGGGAGGTAGAGGAAGGACATCAGCTGGCTTGCTTCCGTGAGAAGATTCTGGCATCGCGGTGTCCGTCGCTGGAGGCGATGTCGCCAAGAAAGTGGGTTGTTGAGCGAATGGAGGTGACATTGTCGCTATAGACGCAAGGAAATAGTTGGGATTAGGTACCATGATGAACGGCCGTTTCGATGCACCTCTAACTTATGACATCACCAGGGTAGTCGGATTAGAGCAAGAGGATCCAGAATACTCAGAGGTACTAGCAGAAATCCTCCCTTTACTATGACCATGACCACGACCACTAGGCTAATCCGCAACGCCTCTACTTATCGTCATGTCTGCAAAGAGCATACCAATTAAAAATATGCTAAACATATTCACAACATCATTCAAAATGTTTAATAAAAACAAACTATGTTAAACTTAGTTAAAAAAATATATTATCCGTTGAAATCATATAAAATAAAAGAGATAAGTTCACATTCCAACTTCACAAATATTTAGCAATATATATTATTACATGTATAATTTTGTCCGTATGCAAATAAAAAGTCATCCATAAATAATTTAAAATGATCTCATATTTAATTTTTTTTAATTTACTGTCATTTTCGCTCTTAAAACATATTAAAAATTAATGTGACTTATTATTGGGGCTACTAATCAACTTTTGACTATTGACTCATGCACGAAATAATAATAATAATAATAATAATAATACCTTAACACAATAAACTATAATAAAAATTATAACGAATAATATAATATAATTGATTACACTGATTATCCATAAAATAAAGAACTACTAAAATGGTAGAGAATTAATTATTTAAGTACAATAGATAAAATTAGTTTAACCAAAATTGACCATTTAAAAGTAAGTTTAACCAACTTCACAAATATTTATCAATATGCTTATTTAAATAGAATAACTTGAACTATGTGAAGTATATTCATTGAAGTTTGAGCATTACCAATTTACTAAATTCAATTTCAATTCAAAACCAACAGCACAGCAACAACAATATCACATCAGTACAGCATTAGAACTCACAAAAGTCTAATAACCTAATCTATTCTATCTTAACCACGTAAATTTACTAAACAGAAAAATTATTTCTAACTAAATCATTATATTAATTAACAACTAAAACCTAAATTAATCGTAAATTTAATGAAAACAAAAACAGAAATTTATTTACCGGAGAATGCAGACACAGAGGTGGATGGGAGAATGTTGGTGGTGGCCGACGCTATTGGTGGCGGCTGGCAGAACTGGATGGCGATGAAAGGAAAAGGGGCTGTCAGAGAGGATGTGGTGGGGCTAACGGATCAGCGGGAAGGGAGAGGTTTAGAGAGTGAGTGGAAGAAGAAAGGAGAGAAAGAGACGGATTGAGGAGGCGGCAGCAAGGTTGACGGCGCAGCGGGGAGGGAGAGGCTTAGAGAGAGAGAGAGGAAGAGAAGAAATGGATTCGAAATGAACAAAATTACCATAAGAAAAATCCGATGATAAACCATTGCAAGTCACCAAAACGTAGCGTTTTCACTAAATGAGTTTATCGGCGAATTTATCCGACGGTAAATCCGGTACTAACTTATGCGTCTATTTCCCCCTCCCTCACTTATTACCAGTGAATTTACCGTCGAAAACATAAATCCGTCTATAATAATTTTACCTGACGAATTTGACGTCTTTATCGCAGATAAATCTGTCGATAAATCTGCGTATACTCTGCGACGCTAAATTTAACAGTAAATTCGACGGTACTCAATTAGCATTTTTTTGTAGTAAAAATTGACTAAGAATCCTATATATCTTAGGTGATTGAATTTCATAAAAAGATTCGACAAAGAATATGTGCAATGTTAAAATAATTTTGATGAGATTTTTATAGCAAAATGTTGTATTAAAATGTAAAAAAAAAAAAAAAAAAGAGGAGAGAGATTGTGGTAGATGGTAAAATAAGAATTAATAGTCAAATTCTTCTTGAAATATCACTAATTCTTTAAATTAGTCCTCAAATAATTTTTTAATCATATTAATCCTTAAAAGATAAAACGTAAGTCAAATTAATCCTTCTGTTAGTTAGATGATGATGTATCACGTTAAATGCCACTACTACGTGGCATGATGATGTGTCAGGTCAGTATATAAAGATTAATTTGATTAATTTTTACAATTTTAGGAATAAAAATGACTTATGTCTGACCTTTTAAGAACTATATATATATATAACATGACAAGCGATACGTGACGTATTAGGTGTCACTGACCTGATACGTCAATCAATCATTTTGTGATATATGGTATTAATCTACCATTTCATTATGCCATGTGGTATTTAACGTGACACATCATCTAACGAACAGAAAACTAATTTGACTTACGTTTTATCTTTTAATGACTAATATGACTAAAAAAATTATTTAAAGACTAATTTAAAAAATGAATGATCTTTTAAGAACGAATTTGATTATCAACCCAATAAAATAAAAATTAGAAATGAAATAGAATTAGAAAATTTTGAATTAGGTTAGAACGGAAAAAGATAG
>NC_029792.2:112901258-112902011 GCF_000816755.2 Arachis ipaensis | reverse complement strand
AATATTAATTTTATTTTTTCATAAAATAAATTTGCCAGCATCTAAATTTTTTATCACAAAAAATAACTATTTACTTGTAAACTAACTAACTATCAGACTAGACTCGGGCTTCAAATTTGAGCCCCACATACATCTTCTCAATTTTGTCTACTAGCTCCGATGCCTACTTTCGACTCAAGTCTTATCATTATCCGAAAGCTACCTCTGCTGTCTCACTTCTTTAACTCAGACCCTTTATTAAAATCCATCAGATCGATCATCTCAAACTTTTGTGCTAACATCAACAAAACCATCAATTTAATTATAAAATATTATGTGTAAATCAACAAATAATTTAAGTGTTTTATATTTATATATAAATATATATTATTTAATTTATTTTAAATATATATTTATAATTAATTTTAATGTGTATTTAACACAATTGTCCAATTATTTGGCGGTAATATATATCGACAAAGAAACGGTTGGTCTTACCGCTAACACCGATGCATGTTCAGTCGGTAGGAGTGATCATATGGTAAAGAAAATAAAACAAAGTGCATTAAGTACCACATGGTGGCAACAAAAGAGTAGGTTAAATTATTGGAGCAGAGAACACGATATTTTATTAAGCATTTTAATAAATATATAATTTTTAAAAACATAAAAAAATTATATTTTTTAAATTCATAAATATTAATAAAATTTTATAGTTATAAATATATAATAAACATAATCATAAATCAAATTTTTTTAAATAAAATAATAAAA
>NC_029792.2:112894420-112899315 GCF_000816755.2 Arachis ipaensis | reverse complement strand
ATAATCCAAAATCCAAACTTTTAGCATGCAATTACTACATAAAAAGGTTGATAAAAGAGATTAAAATGGATATGTTTGATCAATTAGTATTCAAAAAGAGAGATTATTTAAGGAAAAGCAATAATATTAGTCATTATGATTGAGAATTGAAAATATATTTTTTTTAAAAAAATTTTTAAAAATAATAAAAAATATTAATATTATCAATAATCCAAACTTTTAGCATGCAATTACTACATAAAAAGGTTGATAAAAGAGATTAAAATGGATATGTTTGATCAATTAGTATTCAAAAAGAGAGATTATTTAAGGAAAAGCAATAATATTAGTCATTATGATAACTACGTGAGAATTGAAACGGTTATCTCTCACGCTCCCCCATCTACATGAGAGATAACCGTTTTAATTCTCTCCTTATTATCCCATCAATCTCTCTTAATAATTGCTAAACTGTTATTTTTATTTTTCAAATTTAAATCAATCTAATTAGATTACAATTTAAACTAAAATTTTTTATGTACTCTTTTTTATTACTAATTGATCAACTATATCTATTTTAAATTTTTTTAAATTAAATTATGATCCAATTGGATTGATTTAAATTTGAAAAATAAAAATAAGCATTTGTCAATTATTAAGAGAGATTGATGAGACATTAGGAAGAGAATTGAAACGATTATCTATGGTGGGAGATAACTGAGAGATAACCGTTTCAATTCTCACATAGTTATCATAATGATTAATATCATATTGAACATTAAATAATTACTTATTACTTCTAGTTTTTAGATAACCGTATAACTATTTTTATATTATCAGTACATTAAAAATAAATTCATTCAAATATTTTGTAACATATTTTAAAACATTCACAATTTAAAAGTAAAAATAATTATATAATTAATTTGAAAATTCTATTTAATAAAGTTGTTCATAAAAAATGTGTAGAATATCTGTTATTTTATTAGGAAGGGATGGGCCATAAAAAATTATGTTTCAAATTTTTATGTACTCCATGCAACAAATAAAATTTATATGTACTCCCGTACAATAAACGAAAAAAGCAGGTGAATATAGAAGAAACAAATATATTAATAATATATAATTAAGAGGGCAATTTACCCATTTAAATAAACAGTGAATCAATATTACCAGATTACACATTATGCAAACTGGATACCGAAATATATTTTTTTCCTAAACTATGTAAACTGCGACAGGGGTATCGTGGTTTACAATATGAATGTAATCCGCTACAGGGTGTCGCGGATTATGTTGGTGTTGAATAAACATAAACCACTACAAGGGTGTCGCGGTTTATGTGTGTTTGTGATACGTGCATAAACCGCTACAGGGGTGTAGCAGTTTATGCTTTGTAAACTTTGCCTATAAATACCAAGCAAGATAGGGAGTGAGCTATTTGAAGAGAGTCATTTTCACACTTTCACAAATGGATAGAGAGGAAAGCTTGATGGTTCTTGTCCACTGTTCTGGTAAAATTAAAAAAAGTAACAGGCATGGTGTTAAATTCACGGATAAAGAACCGCTAAGCATTTTTATCCGTTCGAATGATACTTTGTCGGATTTGAAGAGGAACATATTGCAGAAGGCAGGGTTAGCTGGGGCCAAGTCGGTGAGGAAGGTATTCTACAAGATTCTGATGGCAGTCGTGTCGAGTGGTGTGCAGTATGAAACATTTATCATAGGGTCAGATGAAGACATGGGGGTGTTGTTTCATTGTCGGCAGAGTTTTCCAGAGGTGAGAATACACGAGTTGTTTGCCAAGTTGGAAGACCGAGTGGATAGTTCCGGGGCTTCAGCGCCAAATTCTCAGTCGAAGACGGTGGGGGGTGCTTCTACTTCGAGGCCTGTCGTTGCACCCAGGTGTCTCCTACCTGCACCTCCACTTGTTCTAGCACCGGCAGAGAGGTCACCCGGTTTGATTACTGGTCTTGTTGGGAGTGGTGAGCTGGATCACTATGAGAATGCGGTGCGGGACTATGATTCGGACGATAAGCACGATTATATATCAGGGAATAGTGAGGATAAGACTCCAGTGCCCCCACCTGCACCTCAGGGGCATCCAGTTTTAGGTCCCACCAACAACCGCCGCATTTCTCGACGCTCAATCTGAAAGCAGTGAGCCAACAACCAGATGATTGACACACCTTCGGCTACCAAGGATTAACGAGGGCAATGCTTCTGCCGAATTTGTGATTGGTCAATCTTTCTAGACTAAAGAGGAAGTTGTGATGAGTGTTAAAGATTATAGCATTCGTCGTGGAGTTTAGTATCGGGTTATGGAATCTGATCATCTGAAGTATGTTGGGAGATGCAAGGAGTTTGGAAATGGCTGCAACTGGATCATCCGCGTGGCACTTCGGCAGCGCAAGGGTAACTGGGAGGTTAGAAGATACGACGGAGCCCACACATGCCTGGCCACATCGATATCGAGTGACCACCGACAGCTCGATTACCACGTAATTTATGCGATGATCTATCCCTTGGTTAGGGCGGATGCAGCGGTTATCATAAAGGTGTTGCAAGAAGCTACTGAGTCAACCTATGGATTCAGGCCTTGCTACAGGAAGGTGTGGAAGGCAAATCAGAAGGCAGTTGCGCAGAGTCATATGCAGAGTTGCCCCGGTGGATCCTTGGGATGCAAGCAACGATGGAAACTCCAATATATTGCCAGTTGCATTTGCACTTATTGAGGGGGAGAATGCTGAGTCGTGGGATTTTTTCTTATCCCACTTGCATCAACATGTGACCCCGCAGGAAGGGATTTTGGTGATTTCTGACAGACACAACGGCATTAAGGCTGCATTGGAGGCACCGGACAGTGGTTGGAAACCGCCTCATGCATATCGAGCGTATTGCATTCGACACGTTGCAGCTAATTTTGCCCTCAGTTTCAGGGGTCAGGATGCGAGGCGGATGCTCGTGAATGCGGCGTATGCGAAGACTGAGGCCGAGTTTGACTACTGGTTTGATATTATAAGGACTAAGAATCCGACCATGTGTGATTGGGCCAACCGACTGGAGTACGATAAGTAGACCCAACACCAGGATGGAGGCAGACGGTTCGGCTACATGACGACGAACATATCCGAGTGTGTTAACTTTGTACTGAAGGGGACATGGAATCTTCCGGTAACTGCACTTGTGAAATCCACATATGGGAGATTAGCAGAGCTATTTGTCGTCCAAGGGCAGACAGCAGAGGCGCAGTTGAGATCAGGCCAACGATTTTGCCAGGCCCTGGTCAAGGCGATAGAGCGCAACCTGAAAGATGCGAGGTGCTTCACGGTTACTCTGTTCGATAGACATCAGTCTGAGTATACCATGGTTGAGACGACTCCTACCGGGAACTTCTCACTCGGGACGTATCGAGTTTCCCTCAAAGATCGCACTTGTGATTGCGGGTACTTTCAAGCTCTCCATTACCCTTGCTGCCATGCGATTGCATGCTGTGCTCAGTCCCGGTTAGACTAGGCTACGTACGTCCATGAGGTTTATACCATGAGTAAGGTGTTTAGCGTATACCGGATGGGAACCTATTCCAGAGGGTCTCTGGCCACCATACGCCGGTCCTACTATCATCCCTGATCCTAACATGAGACATGCCAGAGAAGGGCGACCAAGGTCAACAAGAATCTGTAACACCATGGATGAGGTCAATACTGGTCGGCCGAAGCGATGCAGGCTATGCAGACAGACAGGACACACTCGCAGAACTTGCCCTCAGCGAGGATCCGCCCCCAGTGCCGAGGCATAGTTGTCTTTAGGTCGTCAGGATTAAGTTGCATTTTTCTCTCCTTGTTTGTGTTCTTCTTTTGTTTTAGTCGTGTTTACTGTTAAGTGAAGTTGTATTTGTTTATCGATTCTCTATGTACTAATGATTCTCTCTGTTTCAAATTTTCTTGATAATCCTCTGAGTACACAGGCTAATTTCAATTAAATCAAATCAGCAACCTATGTTGCGCTATACAGAAGCTAAACTTTTATCCAAAAACTCATTCTCCATGAAAAATGACCTAAATACGCACTAAAGCATAAACCGCTACACCCCTGTAGCGGTTTATGCACGTATCACAAACACACATAAACCGCGACACTCCTATAACGCTTTATGTGATTATTCAACGCCAACGTAATCCGCGACACCCCTGTAGCGGATTACGTTCATATTGTAAACCGTGATACCCCTTTCGCGGTTTACATAGTTTAGAAAAAATGCATTTTGGTATCCAGTTTACATAATGTGTATTCTGTTAATATTGGTTACCTGTTTGTTTATTTAAATGGGTAAACTGCCCTAATTAAGAATATATTTGTAACTGCCATTATTAATAGTGTGCTGGAAATATATTTGTAACTACCTATTATCAATAGTGGGCAGCACATTTGTTTTCTTCCATATTAATCTATTTTTTTTCGTTTTTGTATGGGAGTACATATAAATTTTATTTGTTGCATAGGACTACATAAAAATTTGAAATATAATTTAAGTAAAAAAGATTTTATATTATATACCAATAGAGTAGTAACATGCATTAACTGGTCATTAAATAAATCAACCACGTGTATTTAAATTATATTTTAAATTTTTAAACCGCAGTTAGAAAAGAGGTAACTGTATTAACACGGGAGAGTTTAATGGTTTCAAAGTAAACGTGTTAATCCCTATCATTTAAAATGAATTAAAATTGATCAAACATATTTATTTTAATCTCTTATACCAACTTTTTTATGTACTAATTGCATGCCAAAAGTTTGGATTATTGATATTATTAATATTTTTTATTATTTTCAAATTTTTTTTTTAAAAGAATACATGTATCTCGTTTTATTTATACTGTAAACGAAATATACACGTATCAATTTGACTTGTC
>NC_029792.2:112891604-112894319 GCF_000816755.2 Arachis ipaensis | reverse complement strand
CATAAATATAAATATAAATAAAAAATAATAATATTTACTGATATCGGAACCTTTCTCAATTTATTATTTAAACTAATCAGCAATAATGTTAACTGTGGTGAGCTACTTGATAATATAGTGGAGGCTTGTATTTCTATATAAAAGTCCTACAAGGCTGAATGCTCTATTTGCTATGCATCTCTGTTCCAGTGTTAATTTGTTCCTACTTCATATTAAGAGATGGCACTGACGGGTAAGCTTAGCACTGAAATTGCAATCCATTCACCTTCTGCAAAGTTCTTTGACTTCTTGGCAAAGAAACTCCATCATGTTCAAAACGTCTGTGAAAGAGTGCATGCCACCAAGCTGCATGAAGGTGATGACTGGCACTCTGTCGGGGGTTCGGTCAAACACTGGACTTATGTCATAGGTAATAACACACTTGATGCTATATATCACATACCGTAAGAAAAATATTTTTTTTTTAACTAAGTTTAACTATTTTTTTTGTGTTTTTTTAATTAATTTTTATTGTGTTAATAAATTATTAGACTAACATAATTAATTGAATTTAGTTATTAAAATAATTTAATCTTAAAGTATTAATGGAATAATTAATACAATTCTAGGTATAAAAGATGATTATAATTGTCCTTTTTTTATTTGGATTAAGTAATATCATTCTTCTTTTTCTCTCTCTTTCTTTCTTTCTTCCTTCGGTTGTCTAATATATGATGCGTCCACCTTATAATAGGTTGTGGGGGTACTTGCTCCGAATGAAGTGTTGCTCAAAACATGTATAAAGATTATCAAAATGTTATTTGTACACTAAAATTAGTTATTAAAATTAGTTATTAATATATTTTATATGAAGGGCAAAAAATAGAAATAAGCCCAGGAAAAAAATAATTTACGTAAATAAGCCAAAACAAAAATTGCTTCATGAATTCACCAATGCACGTTTATATGTAGTTTGAACCAGCTTGGTTTGAACTCCATTTCTACATAATTTGAACCAGCTTGGTTCGAATTACAAATAAACACACGCACACACTAATTCGAACCAGCTTGGTTCGAATTACACACAATAATTCATGGTATAATTCGAATTATGCTGTTAAAAAATTAATAATTTATTAAAAAAATTTATTAAAAATTTTATTAAAAAAATTAATAATTTAAAAATTAAAAAATATATTTTATTTCATACATTAAAAAAAAAGTTAACAAAATATTTAATTACGAGACTTCTTTAAAATATTTGTGATCTATCAATTCGAATTCCATACAATACTCTTTTGTCCATTTTTAAGTCATTAGGATATTACAAATTTTTATAGTACTCCTAAATTTCTTTAAGAAATACTCTACATAGTCAATAATAATTTAGATCTTAAAGAAAAAAATATTTTTATCATGTATTTACCTAAATCACTAGAATATTACAAACTTTTATAGTACTCATAACATCTTTTGTTACATGATCAATAGTCATTATACTTTAGTTTGAGAGTACATTTGTACTCCAAGTTTGTTAGATATAATTAAGTTAGTCAAGCTTAGTTTGTTGAAATTTGTACAGTAGGTTAGTTTGTTAGTTTTTTAATTGTAAGCATATATATTGAATAGAACCTGAGTAAGGAGTTTTTGTGTGGTTCATTCTCTTATTTTAGAGATGCCAACACTCATGCTTTTTCTCTCTGAGAACTAACTTCTTCTTCCAACTCTTTCTTCCACTTTCTAGAACTTTCTTCTCGTTCTTCACTCATTCTTGATTTCTTTAGTTTTCTTCCTCCATTTTTCACTTCTCTTCACATCTAAGCTTACACGACAGAGATGATGAGAGTTGCTTCACCTCAATTCACGGTTCTTTAATATGGTGCGGTGAGCGTGGACAGAGGTGAAGGCTCCGATCACGAGCACTGATGTGAAAGATCTAATAGGTTTGAAGTTTGAATCAAACTTGTGGTTTTGAGCATCCGAATCTTGAAACTTACAAGATCGTTGAGTTGAATCCCTAATTTTCAGAAAGAATGGCCAACCAGACCTCGAATTTCGACATTCAAACACTTGCGAACCTCGTTAATCAGGTTAATCAATTGCAATCAGCAGCAAATCGAGCGAACAAAAGTCCGATTATGGATCCAATGAGTCCGTATTTTCTGCATCCCGGTGAGAGTCCAGGAACTCCTTTAATTTCTGTGATTTTAGGTCCCAGTAACTATCATGCTTGGGAGAGAGCTATGTGTAGAGCGTTGAGATCTAAAAATAAATTGAAGTTTGTTGATGGAACTTTAGTAAAACCATCCGAAGATGATTCACTGTTTGATGCGTGGGATAGATGCAACACATATGTGGTGTCTTGGTTGAATTTGTCTTTAAGTCCAGAGATAGCACACAGTGTGGTGTGGATGGACGTTGCTGCAGATATATGGCGTAGTTTGAGACATCGCTATTATCAGGGAGACTCTTTCAGAATGGCTGAGTTACAAGAAGAATTGTTTAGCATAAGGCAGGGAGACCTCAACATTACTGCATACTTCACCAAATTGAAAGGAATTTGGGAAGAGTTAGATAATTTTCGCCCAATTCCAGCATGTAAGTACTGCACTGGAACTTGTGATTGTGGTTTAGATGTGATGAGGAATTACCAAGAAGATACCAATGTAGTGAGGCTCCTCAGGGGACTAAATGATCAATTTGCCGTAGTGAGGTCCCAGATCATGTTGATGAAGC
>NC_029792.2:112890519-112891575 GCF_000816755.2 Arachis ipaensis | reverse complement strand
ATGATGGATGACTATTATGTCTGATGGAGAAAAACGTTGAGGATTGATCTATGTTTTAATTTTTCTTAGGAACTAAAATGTCTACTTTTAAAATTCTTGGGGACTGATATGAGTAATTATTCTATCGATAAATAAACTGGAACTGATTTGTCTGTCGGTAAATTGATATGTTATCTAAAAAAAGAAGAAAAAACAAAATAGTACAACAATAATGTGGGGAGGAGATGCTGTGAAATGAAGAAGATCGATGAATTGAAAAAAAGAAAGTTAAGAGAAAAGACCACAAGAGAGAAAATGAATGGGTGTAAAGATATGGTTATAAAATTTGGGTTAACATGTAAATAGTTTATTTTCCTAATATTTTATAGACATTGACCTTTTTATTAAGAGTAAAATTATATTTAATCTTATATTTTTTTTTATTTAAATTTATTGAAAAGATGGTAAAGTAACTACATGCAAAGAGACTATTGAAAGCATTAATGAGGAGAAGAAGACAGCCGTATACAAACTCTTTGATGAAGATATCGATCAACACTATAAGGCCTTTAAGCTTGTCTTTCAAGTGATTGACAACAATGATGGAGGTACTTCGGCTAAATGGACAATTGAATATGAGAAGGTCAATGATGATGTTGAAGCTCCATATGGCTACATGGAATACTTTGACAAATTTACTAAAGACATCGATGCTCATGTTCTCGAGGCATAAGCTACATCGATCAATTAAGTAGAAAAGGTGTTTGGGAATAATTAAGTTAATAAAGTGTGTATTTATTTAATTAAACTGCATGAATTTAGTCATGAAGAATAATATATAGATGCATGTTTGCATCGTGTGCTATCCTTCATTTGAGTGGATTAATAATTGATTTGGATATGTTTATGTTATTGTTGATAATATTTCTTTGCTTCCTGATTGCACTTATGTACGTGTATGTGAAAAAATTTCATGTAATTGTAATACAAATAAAAATTAGATATTGTCATGCTTTCTATTTTGTTAAAATTATTATATAGTAGGATTCATTACTATGAACTCATTCATAAACTTAA
>NC_029792.2:112886814-112888566 GCF_000816755.2 Arachis ipaensis | reverse complement strand
TTACCACATTGACAAATTTAATTATAAAAAAATAAAATTAATTTATATCCATAAAAAATGAATTCTACTAGACAAAACTATCGAACCTAAAAAATTATTTTTAAACTACCTCCCCTACCTCCCTTAACCTTACCTAACCATTTTCAAATTCTAACCCTACTCAACTTTCAATTTCTACTTCTTAACCACCACCACCTTTTACCACCTTTTACCACATTGACAAATTTAATTATAAAAAAATAAAATTAATTTATATCCATAAAAAATGAATTCTACTAGACAAAACTATCGAACCTAAAAAATTATTTTTAAAATTCTCAAACTACCTCCCTTAACCTTACCTAACCATTTTCAAATTCTAACCCTACTCAACTTTCAATTTCTACTTCTTAACCACCACCACTTCAATATCCTTTTACCACCTCCAACCTCTCTTTGTGCTAACTTTGAATTATTTTAAACCCCACTGCTTATTCTTGGATTTGCCAAGGGAATCATCAAAGGAGTATTGGACCTTGGAAAAGACACGCAGCTTTCTTTGTCTGTTCAGATCTCTTTAACTTACAACATTGTTCCTAAATTCGTACTTTGTCTACCTTTTTCTTTGAATAAGGGCACTGAAAATCTCTTTGTTGATGGATCTGTTAGGTACCAGACAAATGACACAGCAAAATATAGAGATGAAAAATTAGAAATTTGTATAAAATATGAAAATAATTGAATAACTTTTTTTGAGAATTACAACTTCTCTCTATCACAAGGAGACTACAATAATACTCTCTCTTGATAAAAGGAGAACACACTTCTCTCTATATATATAGAAGAAAACTACTCAAAGAAATATTATGTTATTCTATTTGGATGACTTGATTGAAATGAATTAAAGAAAAACTCAATTTATAGGTGAGTCTTTTCAATATGAACCATCCGTTAATTAGAGGTATATAATTCTTCTCTTTTTCAACCATTAAAATTCTAAGGTTATAAACTAAGATTGTTTATTACCTTTCCTTTTATTTAGTTATTATTTATTTATATATTTTCTAAAATTAGCTTTATTATTTTTTCACCATCTCCCACTTAAAGCTAATTTTGATAAATTTTTAAAATTCATGTTGCTCATGTATTCCATAGGCCGTATGAGGATATACACCATTCAAACTTTTCTATGTTGATTGATTTTGTCATGGCATCTGCTAGGTTATCTTTCGTGTGAATTTTCTGCATATCAATACTTCCTTCTTCTACTACTTCTCGAATAAAGTGATATTGTACTCCAATGTGTTTTGTTCTTGAATGAAAGGCAGGATTCCTTGCAATGTGCAAGGCACTCTGACTGTCACAATACACAGAAATCTTCTGTTGTTTGTGTCCGAGTTCTTCTATCAACCTTTGGATCCAAATAGCTTCCTTGCATGCTTGTGTAGCTGCCATATATTCAGCTTCTGTAGTAGATAAAGTTACAACAATTTGTAATCTCATAGCTCCTCCTGCAAGCATGAACACATATCCTGTAGTAGATTTTCGTTTATCAAGATCACCTGCAAAATCTGAGTCGACATATCCATTGACAATGAATTCCGATCCTCTAAAACATAATGCAACATTCGAGGTCCCTTTGATGTATCTCAAGATCCTCTTAACAACATTCCAATGCTCTTTACCCGGATCTGCCATAAATCGACTTACCACCGCAACTGCTTGAGCAATATCTGGCCTTGTATAGATCATGGCATACATAAGGCTTCCCAC
>NC_029792.2:112884374-112886724 GCF_000816755.2 Arachis ipaensis | reverse complement strand
AGATCCTCTTAACAACATTCCAATGCTCTTTACCCGGATCTGCCATAAATCGACTTACCACCGCAACTGCTTGAGCAATATCTAGCTTCGTACAGATCATGACATACATAAGGCTTTCCACCTGTGATGCATATGGTACTTGAGACATTTCCATCCTCTCTGCTTCACTACTAGGGCACATACTTGAGGATAATTTAAAATTCATAAGAAGTGGGGATGAAATTGGCTTACATTCTTGCATGTTGAAGCGTTACAAGATCTCCTTCAAATAATTCTTTTTACGATAGCGAAATCTTCCTCTGCCTTTTATCTCGATGGATTTGCGTCCCTAAAATCTTGTTTGTTGGTCCCAAGTCTTTCATATCAAACTCCCTAGCCAATTGTGCCTTCAATTCTTGGATTTGATCTTTGTTGGGACCTACCACCAACATGTCATCCACATACAACAGTAGAATGATGAAATCATTATCACCAGACCTCTTGTAATAGGTACAATGATCTGAACTAAGTCTGTTGTATCCAAGGCTAATAATGAAAGAATCAAATCTCTTGTACCAACACCTTAGCGCCTGCTTTAGACCGTACAAAGATTTAGTTAACCTGCAAACCAAGTTTTCTTTTCCTTGTTCTTCAAAACCTTCTGGTTGGAGCATATATATCTCTTCTTCAAGTTCTCCATGAAGAAAAGCAGTCTTTACATCTAATTGCTCTAGATGTAAATCAAATGCAGCACACATAGCCAAAACTACTCTAATAGTAGTTAGTCTCACCACTGGAGAAAATATTTCATTGAAGTCAACACATTCTTTCTGAGCATATCCCTTGACAACCAATCTTGCACGATATTGTTCCACCTGATCATTACTATCTCGTTTGATCTTGTAAACCCATTTGTTACCAATGGCTTTCCGACCTGTTGGAAGTTTAATAAGTTTCCAGGTATGGTTTCTATGTAATGCCTCAATTTCTTCTTGCATTGCTGTAATCCACATAGAAGCGTCTGGATTGCGCATAGCCTCCATAAAAGTTGTTGGTTCTCCATCTTCTGTCAAAAGACAATATGCATCATGGTTTGTCAAAACATAATTTGAGTGCCATGATGGTATTCTTCTTTGTCGAGTGGATCGACGAACTTCTATGTCATTGGCCTCTGCTTCTTGTTCTTCGTGCTGTGGTTCTGCTTCAGAAAGATCACCTTCTCTGCATTTTTCATCTATTTGAACAGTGGTTATCTCTTTAACAGTGCTGTCATTTTCTTGTTCCTTTTGCAATTCATCTTCTGCAAATATCACATCTCTACTGACAACTACCTTGCGGGTAGTGGGATCCCACAGGCGATACCCCTTAACTCCGTCAGCATAACCCAAGAATATACATTTTCTAGACTTTGGGTCCAGCTTTGTTCTTTCCTAGGAATTGTACATTACGTACACAGGACAACCAAATATATGTAAAGAAGAATAATTAGGTGGCTTACCTTGCCACATCTCCATTGGTGTTTTCAACCTAATTGCAGTTGATGGTGACCGATTTATCACATAACAGGCGGTTTTAACAGCTTTTGCCCAAAGAGACTTAGCTAAACCTGTAGTTTGTAACATAGCTCGTGCTCTTTCTAGGAGAGTCCTATTCATTCGCTCTGCTACACCATTTTGCTGAGGCGTGTATGCAACTGTGAATTGCCGTTGAATACCTGCTTGCTTGCAAAATGTTAGAAAATCACCATCGACATATTCTCCTCCATTATCTGTCCTTAAACACTTGATCTTCTTTCCAGATTCAAGTTCTAACTTTGCTTTGAACTCTTTGAACATCGCAAACACGTCTAACTTTTTCTTGATCGGGTACACCCATAGCCTCCTAGAGTAATCATCAATAAATGATACAAGATATTTTGCTCCTCCTAGGGACATCTCCGGCGATTCCCACACATCAGAATGAATCAACTCCAATATGTGCTTGCTCCGAGCAGTTGATCTACCAAACGTCAATCTATGTTGTTTGCTTGTAACACAGTGCTTACAAAACGGTAAGTTTACCGATTTGAGCCCGGGAATGAGATTACGATCTACAAGAATCTTCAAGCCTCGTTCTGACAGGTGGCCTAGTTTGCAATGCCATGTCATCGTCATTTCTTCTTGGCTTGTTGAAGCAACTGATGCCTCTGCCTCTTACAAAGTATCTCCCACAAGCATGTATAGATTTGCTACAATCTTTTCTACTTTTATTATCATAAGAGTTCCTTTAACAACTTTCAAGATCCCACCTTCAATATAGGTCTTGCAGCCAAGTTCATCCAATTGCCCAATTGACAACAAATTATTCTTCAAGCCTTTCACGTGTCTTACCC
>NC_029792.2:112879795-112882310 GCF_000816755.2 Arachis ipaensis | reverse complement strand
CGTTGAATACCTGCTTGCTTGCAAAATGTTAGAAAATCACCATCGACATATTCTTCTCCATTATCTGTCCTTAAACACTTGATCTTCTTTCCAGATTCAAGTTCTAACTTTGCTTTGAACTCTTTGAACATCGCAAACACGTCTGACTTCTTCTTGATCGGGTACACCCATAGCCACCCAGAGTAATCATCAATAAATGATACAAGATATTTTGCTCCTCCTAGGGACATCTCCGGCGATTCCCACACATCAGAATGAATCAACTCCAATATGTGCTTGCTCCGAGCAGTTGATCTACCAAACGTCAATCTATGTTGTTTGCTTGTAATGCAGTGCTTACAAAACGGTAAGTTTACCGATTTGAGCCCGGGAATGAGATTACGTTCTACAAGAATCTTCAAGCCTCGTTCTGACATGTAGCCTAGTTTGCAATGCCATATCATCGTCATTTCTTCTTGGCTTGTTGAAGCAACTGATGCCTCTGACTCTTGCAAAGTATCTCCCACAAGCATGTATAGATTTGCTGCAATCTTTTCTGCTTTTATTACCACAAGAGCTCCTTTAACAACTTTCAAGATCCCACCTTCAATATAGGTCTTGCAGCCAAGTTCATCCAATTGCCCAATCGACAAAAAATTCTTCTTCAAGCCTTTCATGTGTCTTACCCCTTGAAGTGAACGAATAGAACCATCAAACATTTTTATTTTGACAGTACCCATTCCAACAATTTCTAAGGCATGATCGTTTCCCATAAACACCGATCCTTCCGAGACAGGTTTATATGTACAAAACCAATCACGATGAGGAGTCATGTGCCATGTTGCTCCTGAATCAACAATCCAAACATCAGTGAGCTGTTTGCTACCTTTAGAACCAATTGTTGCTTTGCCATACAGGATTTCTCCATCATTAGAGGTGCTCGCAACACATCCTTGAGAACTTGATCCTTCTGAAATCTTCTCTATACTCTTCTTATTCCAACAATCTTTCTTGAAGTGCCCTCTCTTTCCACAATTGTAGCATTTGACCTGCTTCTTACTTTGTGACTTTGGTCTACTTTGACTCCCACTGAAACCACGCTCTATTGATCTCCCTCTTGTCATCAACAAAGCCTCTGCTTGTTTTGAGCTTTCTAATCTATCTTCCTTATTCTTGCACCTAGATTATTCTTCAAGAACCGCATCAGCCATGTCATCAAAAGAAAGATAATCAGTCAAAACATTATTAGTTAAGTTAATGATAAGCTGATCATATGAATCTGGTAGACTTTGAAGTAAGAGCTCTGCACATTTGTTTTCCGCTATGGTATATTCCAACGATGAGAGTTGGAAAAATAGCGTATTTAGATTGTTGATGTGATCTGTTGCCGATGTGGATTCACTCATTCGAAGAGTATAAAGTCTTCTCTTCAAGAATATCTTGTTGTGAAGTGACTTGACTTCATATAATTTAGTGAGAGCATCCCAAATTTTCTTTGCTGTCTTTTTCTCTGCTACACTTGATAAAACTGAATCAGCTAGTGCCAAGTGTAAGTTTGCAACAGCATTGTTGTCCATCTCCTTCCATTTTTCATCTGTAATTCCAGTGGGTCTACTTTCAATTGCTGTCACGCAATTGTCTTTTCTCATAATGGCTTTTATTTTCAATTTCCATATGGAAAAATTACTCCCACTGAATTTTGGAATTTCATACTTTGATGCCATTTTTTTTAGACGGTAACTCGCAGCGAAAAAAAAAAAGAAAATTAATCAGCAACCTTAGGCTCTGATACCACTGTTAGGTACCAGACAAATGACACAGCAAAATATAGAGATGAAAAATTAGAAATTTGTATAAAATATGGAAATAATTGAATAACTTTCTTTGAGAATTACAACTTCTCTCTATCACAAGGAGACTACAATAACACTCTCTCTTGACAAAAGGAGAACACACTTCTCTCTCTATATATAGAAGAAAACTACTCAAAGAAATATTATGTTATTCTATCTGGATGACTTGATTGAAATGAATTAAAGAAAAACTCAATTTATAGGTGAGTCTCTTCAATATGAACCATCCATTAATTAGAGGTATATAATTTTTCTCTTTTTCAACCATTAAAATTCTAAGGTTATAAACTAAGATTGTTTATTACCTTTCATTTTATTTAGTTATTATTTATTTATATATTTTCTAAAATTAGCTTTACTAATTTTTCACAGGATCACCCTATATATGATCTTAACTCTCTCTAATCGTGTCTTTTTTGCTATCTCTGATTTTAATTTTTGATGAATACTATATTGATATTAACTCATTATCATCAAATGACAAAGCTGTTAATTTTTCAAGCAAAGAGCTAGAAATTGAGAATGGAATAGGGTTAGAGTTTGGAGATGGTTAGGTTATGTTAGATTAGCAGGAATAATTTAAAAATTTTGAATAAATTTTTATGATTCGAATAATTTTATAATGTAGAATTCATTTATGTGGGTACAATTTAATTTTAATTTATGGTCAAATTTATCAGCGT
>NC_029792.2:112862710-112879345 GCF_000816755.2 Arachis ipaensis | reverse complement strand
CTTAAGATAATATTTAAAACTAAAAATAATTTTTATATTTAAAATTTGATACTATCACATGTTTACATCAATAATTAAAATTTGAATTTTACCATTATTTTGTTTAAATCACTACAAGAAAATGGGAAAAAGCAGCGGTTTTTTTGCTATTTGCGGCAGTTTTAAACTGCCGCAAAACCCAATTCCAGCGGTTCGTTAACCACCTCAGTTTGTGGTGCGAGCAGAAGATTTTGCGATGGTTTTTAGCAACCATTGGTATAACCGCCGCTAATCAGATAATTGATTTTGCGACAACTGTAAAACTGCCGCTATTTCCTTTAGTAGTATTTTAAAAAAATTGCGGCAGTTTCGAATCGCCGCAATTTCAATTGGTGCTTTTTTTAAAAAAAATTGTGGCAGTTTTCATACTGCAATAATTTTCTACATAATATTTTAAAAAAATAATTGCTAAACTACAATATGTTTTACCATTTTTCTTACTACAACTTATTTTCTTTACATTATAAATTTTGTTCCCTATATTTACATGAACATTATCATCAACTTTAATGTAGAAATCAGCATCTCATAAGTTAACACTTAACAGCAGATGCAAAGTAGGTTTTTGTCTTTGTTGATAATTTAAGTTTAACATGATCCTGCAAAATCAAATCATAAATATCTTTTACACAATCTACTAGTTTTTCATTTAGAAATTGCAATCATGATATAAAAAAATAAGATTAGGGTCATGGAGGAAAAAATGAAAACGTGACAAAGAGTCACATTATTTACCAGCCTCAAGAAATCTCCATGCTTCATTTCTTCTGCTTCTATAGCTCTGTCTAGGATACCACCTGATGTAGCATTGGAGAAAGAGGAGAATAAACGACTTAGAAAAAAGCTTCAATTTACAATTCATTCATTGTAATTATGAACACTATATCCAATGAAAACATAGGATTGTTGGCTCTATAAACATCTATACTAGTTCAAATTAGATTATCTAATGTAAGCATTTCTCTTCCTATAACCAATTACATAATCATAGAAATTATAAAAGAGAAATGAAGTAAAATTTACTAATGTCACTGCACTAATCAACTAGTACAAAATTCATATTCTACAATACATGACATTTTTTTCCTTTTCCAATTTATGTAAATCAACCAAAGAGAGACAAAATAAACTCAATTACTTATACATAAAATTTAATCCCAGACTCATAGTCATATATAAACTATTATAACAATACTAAACAGCAAATATTTGTAAAAAATATTCTAACAATGCAAATTAAAACCTGGTTTAGATATTGAATGGAAAATTCTAGATAGATTCTCTATTAAGAGACTGGAGGCGACACAAGTAGGAACGATTTTGAAAGAACCCGAGGAACGAGTAGATAAGGCAGGTTCATGAACATTCTCAGGCAACATTACATGTTCAAATCTTGCAGCAGCATATGCCATATCCCTAACAAGCTCAGTTTGAAATCACCTAAATTTGAAAATATACAAACATGAAAGAAAAACTTCATAGATGCTTTTGCTAAAGTGCATCTAACTCTTATAATAAACTTGCAAACATTTAACATATAATAGCAAGATAGGAAGCAAGTCTAAGTACAGTATTACAAGTATAATGACCACCAAGCCTTTTAATAACTGACACAATTTTGTCAACCAAAACCATAACAATTACCCTTCAAATCCCTCTTATTTTCTAGGATTACAAACTCAAACAAATTGCTATATAATTTGGGGCATTTTACACATACCTTGTTCGCCCTTTGTATATTTAATCTGCAACTAAACTTCATACACAATGCAGAATACCATTACATTTTTCTACATCCTTTTATTCTTATGTGTATTATTTAAGTATTTGAAATATTTATGTGCATCATCAAATAAAATGTTAAGAAAGATCACCTTTCGATAGTTGTTCCAGTGAAAATGATGGGAAAATATCAAGAATACTTCCAAGCACTAAATCTTTCATCAAGCCTGTGTGTTTTATTCAAGTCTTTAAGAATCAAAGCTTTCTATAACTAACAAAAGTCTTTTCTAAATTCTTCATCCAAGTCCCTATAAAATTAAGTCATATTGCAATTTATAAACTAAAATAAGAACTTATTAATTACGATAAGTATGATTGAAGGAAGTTGGCTACTAGTGATTAAAAAAAAGGCTATAAATATGTTCATTATGATGATACCTATTGATTATTGGATTTGTTTAATCAGATAAACTCACTTCAGAGATAGAAAATTTGATACAATAAATCTCAAACACCAAATGAAACAATTAAATGAATTAGAGATATATGCTGCTCACAAGCATGGTTAGTACTTAGTACACTAACAAAGAAATTATTGACACATATAAAGCTTAAACCAAACTCCAAATTCGAACCCAATAGCATTCATAGATTTGTGAGGTGTGTGGGAATAAACTAAAATTCCAATGAGAATTATATCCTTCCCTGAAAGAACAACTAGAATCTACTAAAAACTAGATAATCCTCCTTAGATAGATAAAAAGTTAAAAACAAAAGTAAAAGAGGCATGTAGCAAGTTATTATAAGACTAATAATAACTTGAATTCACATAGCATTTAGAATAATCCAAAAGTAATCATATGATGAATTTAATCCTAACAAAGCACAAGTCTTACTTTCTCCTTGTTAAAGAGAGATGTTCAGATATTAAAATTGAGCACTAAAAGAGCATGAAACTATAATTTCAGTTCATGATTCACCTATGAGAGGTTTTGGACCATGCATAGGCCTTGCCTGTTTCTTTACCTCCCTCAAAAATAAAGGTGGAAATGTGTGACCTTATCAATCTGAAATAAATGTATAAATTAAAACTGAAATATAATAACATTGAGCATAACCAAAGTGCCAGTTAAAAGGGTTTATGATCTACCAATAGTCCTCTTTTAAAAAGATACCTTTGTTCATCTTCCCCTTCAACGAAAAGTATATAGCCTAAAATATTTTAAACTTTTTCCTTGCATACAAGAAGCACTTCAGCAAGATAGCTGGAAAATGTAAGAAAAAATAAAATTTAAGACACACAAACTTTTAGTGAAAATAACCTCAGAAAAATTCACACATTCATATCATATAACGCATTCTTTGCATCGAATATAATCACAAAACAATAGCAGCAGATAATACAATGGTAGTAAGAATGTAGGACTATACCTCCCAATAATCATAACAGATGCAAGTAAATCATCCTCTTTCTTTTGTCCATGTTCCTGTGCAACTTTACCATTATATTTTCCTAAAATGTATTAATTACTAAAATTATGTAGAGTTACTAAGTATCAACATACCTTTGCATCTTTTAAATACTCTAGTACAACCATAATTGTCTCATTAAGTTGGTGAATCAGCTTTGTCAAGATGCCTCCATCAAGCAGGATCCTTACAAAAGAACACCAGTTGATAGTTACTTAAATGCCTTGTGATCCTAATCAGATGTGTTCTGGCCAGTATTTCAGCCTAAAACTTTTAAAGAGTTAAAACACAATTGTGATATATTAATGAGAGTAATTAGAGAAAACTAGCCACTTGCCAAACAAATAAATAAATCCATGGAAACAAGGACTAGCATGAGGGAACATTACCTAACAAATAATGTATGTTATTACCATCAAATTTGTTTAAAACAGCACAATAATTAAGTGAAAAACGTGGTAAGCCTATCTGTTACAAAATGTTTTATATTATATGAAAGGCTGAAAAAGTTGGATTGAGACCATGAGACCTGAGAGGTGAGAATAGAAGGGCATGGATAAAAAAGTGAGTATGGGATGTGATGGAAATGCTACGAGCTTCATTTGTTTGAATCAGGACAAGAAAGAAAATATTTGGATGCTTAGATTTATGAAGCTTTTTCCCTTTTGGGATAAATGCTAAGACCTCCATGACACGGCAATGGTGTCGCAACACCAAAAGCAATAATATCTATTGCGCCAGAACTTAACCTCATAACAAATCCAAAAGAAAAATTTTAAAAATAAAAGTATCCAGATTCTTTGTATCTAAAATTTAGGACTTCAGTATTTCATTTGCTATAATACTCATTGAACATTTAGGAAAGCTGCTTTGAAGATAAACAAAGAATGCAAACAACAATTGATAAGAAATTATCAATCAACCATTGAATTGAATTTTACTAACAAAATAGAATCAGGACAGATAACCAAACATAATTATGTTAATTGCACCAATTGCATACACAATAGTTCTCACCTTTATGAATCTAAAATGACTTTTTTCTCTGATGAACAAAGTAAAAGAGAGGCAAGGAATACAAACAAAAAAAGGTACTAGTATACTAATATTTATTATTACATGCAGCAACAACCTTATACATATGATCTAGAGCCTACAACAATTCCAAGGATAGAATATTACATGGGGCACATGCTGCAGAAAATTTGATGAGAAATCTAGAATACTTATAAATGAATTTCCAACTGAAATAGGTGATGCAAAATTCTAAAATATCAACTAGGAACTATATGACATAATTCAATAAATAGAAAAGTTACAATAAATATTATTCATGCTAATTTCAAAAGAGTTTCACTTTATATCCATTACAACACCTATAAAGAACCAAATATTACAAAAACACAGCAGTAACCAGTAACACTGGAATGCATCACTTCAACATTAACAGAGTTATAAAAAAATATCGCATTAAGCATAATAGTGGATGAACCATGCATAATCAATCTTTTAATAAACTCATAACCACACCATCAATAGTACCATTCAACATACACTAATTTCAAAATAAAACAGAACAATTGAACTAAAACTTTAAAAGAGAAAAAAATCACACAACTGCTTATTAAATCCATGAAAATAAAATGTTGAGCTCCTCCTCCTTTCACTTATGAAAACTAGCAAACAGTTTGTGTGCATATTCCACAAAAACACTAAAATACACAAGATAATGAGTTAATGCTATATCTAAGATTCTGGGAACAGAAAGTCAAGGATGGTACCGTCAGCGGGTGGGAATTGCGCGAAGAATGATGGCAGCTGCAAACTGCATGGAGGGCGACTGTGACTGTGACTGCACGGAAGACCATGATTACACGAAGTGAGATCTATAATGCACAATACGACGCTGGATTAGTGTCTGCAAGGGAGGGCAAGAGAGAGGAAAGGAGTACAGAGGGTGCAGACTACATAGAGTCCAAAGCCAACTCGTATGAGGAATGGCCTGACAGGTTCACTTGGCCTTGTCAGTATATTCTGTCTTGTGTGTAAGATCTTGCCACCCTAAAAAAATAAAATTGGATAAAATTCATACTACAAAAATATACATTTCATATATACACATTGAATGCATAATTTAAATTTTATACCATTTGTTTAATCCTTCCAATAATAAAATTATTCCCATTTAGCCTATATAGATTATGCTTGGACCCTCTCAACAACTTTTGCTCGATTCATACAGTCTATACAAAACTTAAGAAAGATCAAAATAATCAATACATATTAAACCTAAAATAAAATTCAAAAAGAATTAAATCATACTAAACTAATAGTAAATTAAGAATATCAACATAATTCTACTTAGTTTATAATTTTTTTATATATTCTAATCTAATATGCTACAATTAATAATTTATTTCTATATTTAATTTATAATTTATTATCACATTAGACTAATAATTAAGAACACTCACATAATGTTATAATATAAATTATGCTATACTACTCTAATAATACACTTTAAATTCAAATTAAAATCATAAACTACTCTATTGTGAATATTTATTTCAACATACGGTAATCTACTCTAACATATGTATTCTTATACAGAAAAGCTCTACATCCATGTAATTTTTTCATCCAAGCTATTCAAGTAACTTCCTTAACACGCGCGTTCCCCCCTCCCTCAGTCGTTTGTTATACATGCGCCTCATATAACGTAAACCTTATGCTGCGTGATAAACCTTTCTCAACGTAAACCTTCTGCTTCAACCTGCTGCGTGATAAACATTTCTCAACGTAAATCTCTTCTCGCATTTTCGTTCTTCGTCTTCTTCTCTACTCACGTTCTTTTTCTTCTTTAACCTAATAAACTTCGTCGTTCTCCTCTGTTCGCGTTTTCTTCTTCTTCGTCATTCTTTTTCTTCTTTGTTTTCCTCTTCGATTTACAATTTTGAATGGAATCAATGAATGATTCAACTTCAAATCAGTTGAATGAGAACAATCTGGTTTATTCTTCTGAGATGAATCATGCTGATGAGGTTTGGATTGTTTAATTTTGAATCGAATTGAATGGAATGCGATTGTTAATTTTATTTAAATTGAATTCAATGGACCTAGGTGTTTTTGACTCTGAATTGAATTAAATTGAATTGATAATATCTAAATTGTGGATAGAGGCATTTCAAATTTGCTTTTGTATAATGCATTATGTTTCGTTCACTAAGTACTATACAATTCTTTCACTGTGAGTAGCTGTTCGGTTCGGTAAGCATAAATGAGTTTGAATTTATTTTAATACAGTGGATTATGTTTCATTCACTCAATACTCATTCACTCAATACTATAAAGTTGTTTCACCATGAGTACGTGTTCGGTTCGGTATGCAGAAAGGAGTTTGTAAAAAAAGATTAGAGGAATATATATACTGTATTATGTTTTATTCACTGAGTACTAAATAATTGTTTCACTGTAATGACGTTTTCGATTCACCGTGCAGACCAGCTATGTTGTGGATGAAAAATTTATCCCAAAGGTGGGGATGATTTTTAAGACACTAGAAGAAACTACAAAGTTCTATAAATATTATTCCAAACTTGCCGGTTTTTCTACCAAAATAAGGAACACGACTCGGGATGGAGATAAAATTAAGAATCAACTAATCGTATGTACCAGAGAGGGGAGGTGGAAATCCAAGATATCTCCAACTCTGAAGACAACCCCCTCAGCTGGGTTGAACTGTCCAACCAGGATTTATGTACACATAATGAAGGAAGTCGGTCTTTGGACAATTTCCAAATTTAAGTTGTTCTGAATCACCCTTTGTAGTGGTTTTCTTTTTATTATGGGTGTTTTCTCAATTTCTTTTTCTCTGCAATACATACAAAGACATTGAATTTATACCAGAGAAAAATATAAGCAAGAAAAAGACACTAATAATCAAGTGAACGAAACTGACAGACAGCACCGAACCGAAAGAAATATATACTCCGAACAAAACGTGATAGTCATTCAATCATCAAGAAAAATATTTCCGGATACTTAACTAGCATACATAAACAATTTTAAGCAAGGAAATGCAAAAACTAAACCAGATGAATATCATACAATCATATAAATGAACATCACCCAATACTTATTGGCTTTTATATTTGCTTGTGCCCTCTGAATCTGTCAGCACATGCTTTCTTTTTTTGCTTTATTTTTTAACAACCTTCTATGGTTGTTTTATTTTCTTGGTGCTAGTTTTTTCAATTTCTTCTTCTCTGCAATACATAAGAACAAACGCATAAGAACAAATTTAAGAAAATACAAGTTAAATGAAATCAATATGAAGATCAAACTTACTGGTTTTCGAATTCACTTTTGCTTTCTGAATCTGTTGGAGTGCTTTCATTTTCAGTTGTTGTTTCTGAATCCTTATCATCAAGATTTTGTTTTTCAACCACCCTCTTTTGTCTTGTTCTCTTTGCTAGTGGTGTTTTGTCAAATTCAGATTCAGTTTCAGATTCAGAAAATCTTTCTTCTTTCGAAGAAAAATCCAGATCAACAATTTTCTTTTTTTCTTTCTTTCCTTTTTTCTTCTTATCTAATTTCTTTGTTTTTTCTTTCTTCTTTATGTTCTTTCTATACAGAAGTCCTAAAACAAAAATTTATTTAATGAGAAATACAGTAACAATCAGCTGAATAAACATTAGCAACTCACTGAATCAAACAATAGTAATGTGCTGAATAAAATGCCATAAAATGTGATAATTATTTAATGATCAAAAAAACATTTTTGCATGCACAAGAACTCAATTTAAGACACTAACAATTAGAGGAACCAAACAGATCATACCCACTGAACCGAAAAAGATTCATATGGTGAATAAAACGTGAAAAATATTTAATAATGAAGAAAAGTGTTTCTGAATACACAAAGATTAAAATGAATACACTAACAATTGCAAGTAGGAGAAATAAATTAATTATAACCTTAAACACAAGTTTATTTTGTTAGTAGATTATTTTAGAAGCATTTGAAATGAAATTTTAGGGAAAATTTTTTGTTTAATTTACCAATGGGTCAGTTGCTTCCCTCAAAATCCGGTCAAGCATCTTTTGCTTTGTCCAATGGGCCACCCACGGTGCTGGGGGAGCATTAGGTCCGAATGGGCGAGGGAACTTGGTTTCATGGAAGTATATCAGCATTAAAACAAAAATACAGCCATCAATGGACTGTTTCGTTCCCTTCTCTTGTTTTCTATTCCTTTCATCAAGAATTTGAGCACATGTTTTGCCCAATCCCACTCTTGAATGTTGTCCACATGAAAGATAGGCGGCTTATGTATTGGGTGAGGCTATGCTTACCGTGGTCGGCAGCAAGAAACATTTTTGTATGACGACGACAAAAGTCCTTTTGAATTTTTGCCGGTTCTCCTCCCCTTCAATGCTCATATCCAGCACATTCCTTGTCTTCTGGATTCAGTTTTGTGTAATCAACCTTGTCATAAAAAAGATTTCTTACAATATTTTAATAGCAAAGAATCAGCCAAAAAGGTATAGCAATGAACAGAAAATAAGCAAGAAGTGGAAAGTGTATTACTGCCGTTGTTTATGCCTAGTGCAGCGGCTACCTTGCGAAGAGTTATGTATATTTTTTCCTGGAGAGTTTTTAAGCATCCCTTATACTCATCAAAGCAATCAATCAATTCTCTCAACAGGGCAAGAGAGACATTCATTTCTGGGACATGTGCCAACGCACCAAATCTTATTTGTTCAACTATATCTCTCTTTTCTTGACTCATATTCCTAAACATTGTTGCTATTGCCTTTGTTTGGCATCTGCAATCATGAGTTTTTTGCAAGTTTTGAAACAGAATGTGAGGATATATTTATAATACAAAATAGATATTATTTGAATGAAAGCGGATAAATATATTTAATGTGCTTATGTTATAGTGTGGCTTCTCCATTTTTGTCACCATTGTGTTGTTGTGTTTTGCTGTAATGAAAAAATTTGGTTAAATTTCAGTCAATACACTGAAAAGCACAAGCATGCAGTAAATATCGAGTTCAAAGACCTAGTTACACTATCCACTGAACTGAATGAAAATAAGAACAAATTTGATTCAAAGCCCTAGTTATATTGTAAAAATGCAATCAGAATAAAGCCTAAACCCTGAACACACTAAATAACTAGTGAATGAGAACAACCGAGCCCATCGAACCAAATACAATCCATGTGGTGAATAAATCATTACAAGCTTTCAATTATTATGAATAGTATTTCCTCATGCAATAGAAGTTAATTGAATAGAGTAACAATCAAGTTCAAAGACCTAGTTACAATATCCACTGAATTGAATGAAAATAAGAACAAATTTGATTCAAAGCCCTAGTTATATTGTAAAAATCCAATTAGAATAAAGCCTAAACCCTGAACAAACTAAATAACCAGTGAATGAGAATAACCAAGCCCACCGAACCGAATACAATCCATGTGGTGAATAAATCATTATAAGCTTTCAATTATTATGAATAGTATTTTCTCATGCAATAGAAGTTAACTGAATAGAGTAACAATCAAGTTCAAAGACCTAGTTACAATATCCACTAAACTGAATAAAAATAAGAACAAATTTGATTCAAAGCTCTAGTTATATTGCAAAAATACAATCAGAATAAAGCCTAAACCCTGAACACACTAAATAACTAGTGAATGAGAATAACCAAGCCCACCAAACCGAATACAATCCATGTGGTGAATAAATCATTATAAGCTTTCAATTATTATGAATAGTATTTCCTCATGCAATAGAAGTTAACTGAATAGAGTAACAATCAAGTTCAAAGACCTAGTTACACTATCTACTGAACTGAATGAAAATAAGAAAAAATTTGATTCAAAGCCCAAGTTATATTGTAAAAATGCAATCACAATAAAGCCTAAACCCTGAACACACTAAATAACTAGTGAATGAAAATAACCAAGCCCACCGAGCCGAATACAATCTATGTGATGAATAAATTATTATAAGCTTTCAATTATTATGAATAGTATTTCCTGATGCAATAGAAGTTAACTAAATAGAGTAACAATCAAGTTCAAAGACCTAGTTACACTATCCACTGTACTGAATGAAAATAAGAACAAATTTGATTCAAAACCCTAGTTATTTTGTAAAAATGCAATCAGAATAAAGCTTAAACCCTGAACACGCTATAACTAGTGAATGAGAATAACCAAGCCCACCGAACAGAATACAATCCATGTGGTGAATAAATCATTATAAGCTTTCAATTATTATGAATAGTATTTCCTAATGCAATAGAAGTTAACTGAATAGAGTAACAATCAAGTTCAAAGACCTAGTTACATTATCCACTGAACTAAATGAAAATAAGAACAAATTTGATTCAACGCCCTAGTTATTTTGTAAAAATGCCATCAGAATAAAGCTTAAACCCTAAACATACTAAATAACTAGTGAATGAGAATAACCAAGCCCACCGAACCTAATACAATCCATGTGGTGAATAAATCATTATAAGCTTTCAATTATTATAAATAATATTTCTTCATGCAATAGAAGTTAACTGAATAGAGTAACAATTAAGTTCAAAGACCTAGTTACACTATCCACTGAACTGAATGAAAATAAGAACAAATTTGATTCAAAACCCTAGTTATATTGTAAAAATGCAATCAGAATAAAGCCTAAACCTTGAACACACTAAATATGAAGTGAATGAGAATAACTAAGCTCACCAAACTGAATATAATCCATGTGGTGAATAAATAATTATAAGCTTTAAATTGTTATGAATAGTATTTCTTCATGGAAAGTGCTAGTTATACTGTAAAAATACAATCACAATACGTTGATCTACTGAACGAAGCAAATCAATCCAGTAATCCTAAAATGCAACTAGGAGAAATGCTACATTACAAGATTTCAAATGAATAGTAATTTTTCTCATACCATTGGTAGTCTTTGTTGCTTATTTTGTTCGTTTTTGCTTGTTCCTGGCAAAATCTTGTTGCGATTCTTCTCCAGTAGTGGTTCCTGCAGAGAACGTGACTGAAGTTTGAGTGATTTTGAGAGAGACTCGAAGAGAAGAAGTGTTTTTGTGTAGCAGTTTTGTGTTGAGGAAGAGGTAACATTTTTTTATAATGAGTGCAAAGTAACAAAGGGGTTTTCGGGCGCGTGTTTTCATACTTCATTAATGCGCGTGACTCTATTTGGGCTTGGACCAACTTGGTTACACGGTTACATGGATGTGTAGCAGACCTGATTCTTATATTATTTAAAAATTACTCTATATATTATTATTAACTCTAAATTTATAAATTATTTTAACATATTTATTTCTATAACAATTAAAAACTATTTTTATATAACAATAATCTAACTATTCGTATAATACTATCATTAATATTATTTAAACTAAATAATTAAATAAAAATAAGAGTAAAAAGAAGAAAATTAACTTGAAAAAGATGAATAATGTAGTTAAGAGAGAACACGAGAGAAAATTGAGAGAGGAGTGAATTTGAGATTTGATGAATATATGAAAATGACGGAAGGGAGAAGCATTGTTTATATTTAGGTGAATAATTTACGCAATCTTCTGAATCACTAGACAAACTGCATCTTAAGCATATAGTTTATTGAATAATTATGCGAATTGGGATAAATTTTATACAATTCATTGAGATATTAGGCAAACTATGTTACAGATTAAAAAAAATCTTAGTAAATAAAGCAATTTTATTTTATTTTGAAGAATAATTATATTTTTTAATTCATTATAAAAAAATCTCTAATTTAATGTGGTATGTGTGGAAACGTGCGCAGAGGTGATGAGCTCTGATCAATTTCTGTTGAGTGAGTTCCAGAGAGAAGGCATGAATGGAGATGAGAAGTTGAAGAATCAGAAAGAAAGAGAGAGGAGGAGCGAAGAACTGAGATGAAGAAAGAGAGAATGGAAAGAAGGTTCTTGAATGTGAAATTGGGGAAAATGAATTAAGCAGGGGAGAAAGAACCATTGCAGTTAGCTACATTGTGTGAATATATATACATGTCCAGCCAATTAACAATTCCCTCAACTAACTTAATCAACTTGTCAAAAATGTCTAAGAGCTAACTAATTAATTACTTTAGTTACCAACTAATGCATGTACATGTTAACCAATTAAATCAGTAAGCTCCTAACTAACTTGAATGTATACTGAATGAGTGAATCAAGTCACACCCCCCTGGGGCAAGCTAGGGGTGTGAAGATCGAGAAATCCTAGCTTGGAAAGATTTGCAGAGAAGGGCCTTGGCGCTAATGGTTTGGTCAGAAAACCAGCCAGCTGGTCTGAGGATGACACTGGCAGTAAATGGATCAACCCAGCTTTAAGCTTTTCGTGAGTGATATGACAGTCTGCTTCAATATGCTTAGTGCGTTTGTGGAAGATCGGATTTGAAGCAATGTGGATGGAAGATTGGTTATCACAAAAGACAGTGATGGGTGATGTCAGAGGCATGCCAAGATCCTAGAAGATGAAGGAGAGCCATTGTGCGTCACAAGTGGCATTGGCCAAAGCGCGATATTCGGCTTTAGAAGACGAACGAGAGACAATGGTTTGTTTCTTGCTTTTCCAACTAATGAGAGCATTGCCCAGGTAGAAACAATATCCTGTAACAGAGTGTCGAGTGTCGATACAAGCTGTCCAGTCGGGGTCGGAAAATCCAGAAACCTTAAAATCTGAGTCACAAGGAAAAAAGAGACCAAGGGTGGGACAGCCTTTGAGATATCTCAAGACCCTAAAGGCTACTTCAAGATGAGCTATTGTGGGGCAATCTACAAACTGACTCAGACAACCCATGACATAAGAAATATCAGGGCGGGGGTTAGCTAAATACATTAAACGACCAACCAATTGTCGATAATTAGCGAAATCAGAAAGAAGAGTCCCACTTTCAGAGGATAATTTGGTGGAATAGTCCATGGGAGTGCTTGCTGGTTTGCAGTCTAAGTAACCAAAGTCTTCAACAATGTCCAAAGCATATTTGCGCTTGCAGAGGTGAATACCTGACTTCGAGCGAGCGATCTCCATACCCAAAAAATATTTCAAGTCACCAATGTCTTTGTAAAACCCGGTTAATTAGTGGATAATTAACCCATAAATTAAAATATATTCTAGAAAGTGAGAAATGATATTTTTATGGTGTAATGTGATAGAGAAATTAAAAACGAGAATTTTGACACAAATTTTAAAGAAATTGGCCCAAGATTGGACCGAATGGGCCAAATCGGGCCAACCGGACCCAAGTTGGGCCCAAGGGCCCAGCCAAGCTCTCATTTAATGAGAGAGCTCAGCACTCTCCCTCCTCCATAAACACACACACGCTGAACACAAAGGGAAAGGGGGAGAAGAAAACATAAACCCTTGCTACTATTCACCTCAAACTTCCATGGACCATAACTTTTGATCTGGAGCTCCGATTAACGCACCGTTTGCGGCCATGCGACCATGGCGTCGAGCTCTACAAAACTCATATAATCAATCTTAAGGTAAACTACGTTTTCTCATTCGATTTCCAGCCCTTGATTTCGAGTTTATTGGACAAAAATGTTGAAATTTGTGAGCTCCTTGTGTTATAGGATCTAATTAGCTTGAAGGGAAAGATTGTTCTGACTCCCTTGATCCTTGGGTAAGGTAAGGAATCTCAAACCCTAGTGAAAGTGTTGAATTTGAGGTATTTGGTGATTGAATTATTGTGTTTTTATGTGATATTGTGACTTAGGCATTATATATGTATGTATTGGAGCTTGCTTGGTAATTTTGGAAAGCTTTGGTGTAGAGCCCAAGCTTGGAAATCTATTGGTGGAGTTTGGGAGACCTTGGAAGTTGAATTTGAAAGTGTTCCAGGTGGAACGAGAATCGGTCAAGGTATGATTTCGGTTTTCTGTATCTAAAATGTAATGCTGTGTGAAAACGTAGGCTAGTGGCCTTAAGATAGGGTTTTTGAAATAATGAGTTAGTCGATGAATGATGTAAATTGTGTTGTTATGCATGAACATTAGTGGGTTGTGACATGTTGATATATTTGATGAATTATGGAATGTTAATGTAATTGTGGGGTGATTTGGATTTGGATTGGATATGTGAATTATGATGATAATGGTGGGCAAGCATGTGATGTCGTATGTGATGTGCATTAATGTGTTTAATTGATGACTATGTTGAGGCTTTTGTTGGTGCGCATGTGTTGAAGGGTGATATTGAAATATGTATGTATATATGGTAATTGATGGATTGAACATTTGTTTGGAACTTGAATTATGAAATGTTGATTATGAGGTGAAACTCGTTAAATTGAAGTTTGGTTAAATATGGTGAAATTGGTGGATTGTTGATTGGAAAAAGGTTTGGAAATGTTTGATGTCAGAATGGATGAGTTTTGGGTTGATTTTATATGAAATTGGTAAATATATGTTTAAAAATGGGGAGTTTATAAGTTTTGGTGAAATTGGGATTTTAATGAACTTCAACGGATCATATCTTAAGCTTTTGTTTTCAAAATTTGGTGATTTTTTATATCAATGAAAAGATAATTTCATAAGCTTTAAAATGGTTTAAATTTGGTTGAAATCTGAATTTTGTGGAAGGAGATATGATCGTTGGAAGTTCGGGCCCAAAAATCTGAATTCTGCAACTTTTGCAGAATTTGTGATTTCTGGTTTGTGTGCGTACGCATACGCGAAGACAGGGCTGCTGGTGGCAGCGCCAGCACGCCCTGTGCGCACGCGCAACCAACGAAAGATTGCGAGCTGTGTGTACGCACAAGTCTGTGCGCACGCACACGTTGGGAATGGCACACTGGTAGCAGCGCTAGCACACGTTGTGCGCACACCCCCACCCTAAAGATTATGCTTTCTGTGCGTACGCACAGACCTGTGCGTATGCACACGTCTAAAAATGCACCTGGGCATGCGGACGCATACCCCTGTGCGTACTCACACGACCCAGTTCTTTTCTAAACCTTTTGTTTTCAACCTCTTCACATTCCCAACAAGCTCGTAACCTTCCAAGATGTTATTTCAGGCTTATAAACCCCCAATTTCGGCCCTTAAATTTTAAATTAATATAGGATGCCTAGTGAATGAGAGTAAGCTAGGGAAGAGGGTGACTTGTGGGTGAAGAAAGGGGATGTCATGATGAGTTATAATGAAAGATGATGATATGAGTTGTTGAGGAGGATGGTGGAGTGTTGTATATGATATGGGCCGAATGACTGAGTGTGAAATGAGCCGAGAGGCTGAGTATGATGTGAGCCGAATGGCTGTGTGCGATGATGGCTTATGGTTGATTGTGGATTATGAACTTAAGCCGGATGGCTGAGATGAATGTTGAGTTATGGCTGAGGATACATGCATGTGTAATTCATGAACGAATATAGTAAATGAACAATGAATGGAAAGGGTTGGATGTGAGTATGTTTGTATGCTTTCTCTCTGGTTCTAAGGGTGACAGGGCACCGATACCCTCTAATGGTAAAGTGGCGACAGGGTGCAGATACCCTCTAATGGTAAATTGGTGACAGGGCACAGATACCTTCTAACGGTGATAGGGCACGTAAACCCTCTAATGGTGAATTGGCGACAGGGCACGTAAGTTGTGTTTGTTTTGTCCTTAGTTTATGTATGTTAAATATTCTGCTTGTTAAAGAAGCCTCTAAATTTTCTGCTTGTTTGATTTTGTTAAAGATATGTTAAATTTTCTGCCTGTTATGCCTGGCATTTAATGTTGCTAATTAGTTTTTTTTTGCGGTGAATAGTTCAATTCTTTAACACTCTTCCAACAAAAAAATCATTGTTAGTCTGTAATTGTAGTAAGATGGTAAAGTGTGATGCAATATTTTTCATCATTAGAGTGCTATCAGCTGAACAAGTACATGGGGATCTTTTGATGCTTGATTGATATTAGAAATTGTCCATAGTTTTATTTTGCATAAGAATTCTTATTACATTTTTGTATATATGTAATGTTGTTGGCTATCGACAGAAGCTGGTTATTGATTATTAAAGCTCTTGAGCAATGCATATCATCATTGCTTATGAAGTGATTATGTATAACTTGTGGGCTATGGTATAATTGGATGACAGTGGTATCCAAAATACAACCTGCAGAGTTTCATTTGCATAATAAATGTGAATTTTCTATAAGTATATGTGATTTATCTGAAGTTATCCTATGTATGATATTTAGGTAGTAGTTTAAAGTATGGAAAAGTTTTTGGTCATAGTTAGGATTCAAAGGCACTTTAAAATACTAAATTCTTATGGTATTGTGCATTTTAAATTCTTTTTTGTCCTTCCTTTCCCATCAGTGAAGGTTTATATATATACATACATACATACATATAT